>NC_092768.1:8686761-8768942 GCF_047496795.1 Chiloscyllium punctatum | reverse complement strand
CACATATACAGACAAGCATACACGCAAACAGACACACACGAACACACACGCGCATGAACACATACACACAAATACACAGACACGCGCACAAACATGTACACACAAACACACATTTTTTCTCTCACACACAAACATACACATGAATATACACACAACACACACACACATACCCTTTCTTAACAGACAGGGTGGTTGAGACATTTCACATGCTTGTGTTCATTGTTGCGTTGAGTGCAGGAGTTGGGGCATCATGTTGAGGTTGTACAGGACATTGGTGAGACCTCTTCTGGAATACTGTGTCCAATTCTGGTCAGAGAGTCATACAGCGCAAAAACAGCCTCTTCGCTCCAACCAGTCCAAGCCCACCATCATCCCTAACTGAACCAGTCCCACTTGCCTGCACTTGGCCCATAGCCCTCCCAACATTGTTTACTTACAAACATATCCAAGTGTCTTTTAAAGGTTGTAACTGGACCCGTGTCCACCACTCCCTCTGGAAGTTCAGTCCACACACGAACCACTCTCGGGGTCAAAACAAACGTTGCTGTCATGTCCTTTTTTCAACCTCTCTCCTCTCATCTTAAAACAATGTCCCCAAGTCTTGAAATCCCCCATCTCAGAGAAAAGTCACCTGCCATTCACCTTACCCATACCCTCCATGATTTCATAAACATCTGTAAGGTCACCCCTTAACCTCCTAAGCTCCAGTACAAATAAATCCCAACCTATCCAACCTCTCCGTACAACTCAACCTCTCCATCCCTGGCCACATCCCTGGTCAATCTCTTGTGAACCCTCTCCAGTTTAATAATATCCTTCCTACACTGGGTAACTACAACTGGACACAGTATTACAGAAGGGGACTCCCCAATATCCTGTACAACCTCAACACATCATCCCAGCTCCAATACCCAAAGGTCTGAGCAATGAAGGTTAACATGCTAACCACCCTGTTTACACATGATGCAAACGTCAAACAATTATATACCTGAATTCCCTGGGTCCCTCTGCTCTACAACACGACCCTGAGCTGTGCCATTAAATGTAACAGCCCAGCTCTTGTCTGTTTTACCAAAATGCAATGTCTCACGCTTATCCAAATCAATATCCATCTGCCAGTCCTCAGCCCCCGTTGACGCAAGTGATCAAGGTGAAGGGCGTTTGCCCGAAACGTCGACTCTCCTGCTCCTCAGCTGCTGCCTGACCTGCTGTGCTTTTCCAGCACCACTCTCACAACAAGGGTTCAACATCCCTTTTCAATCTCAGATTACCTTCCTCAACGTCCACAGTGGGAAGGACGTTATTAAAACTAGAGAGGACTCAAAGACGATCGACCAGGATGCTGTCAGGGGTGGAGGGTTCGAGTTATGAAAAGGGGATTGGAGGGACTGGGACATTTTCACAGAAGGTTGTGACCTGTGGGAATACTACGACAAACCATCTTCCCAGGAAAACGACATGAATTGACCATGGTCTCCACATTCTCTACCGCACGGAACTTTCCTGTGGCACTCTGGGTAATTCAATAAAGACATCCGCGGGAGTTATTCCAGATAAATGGCCATCAGGAAATTCGGGAACATTTCCCAACAATACAACTGCAATTGCTCTGTTATCTCCTCATTCTCACACCCTGTTGTCCAACACACAATGAGGGCAAGACTGTCAGAGGGTCAGTACTGAGGGAGTACCGCACTGTCAGAGGGTCAGTACTGAGGGAGGGCCGCACTGTCAGAGGGTCAGTACTGAGGGAGGGCCGCACTGTCAGAGGGTCAGTACTGAGGGAGTGTCGCACTGTCAGAGGGTCAGTACTGAGGGAGTGCCGCACTGTCAGAGGGTCAGTACTGAGGGAGTGCTGCACTGTCAGAGGGTCAGTACTGAGGGAATGCTGCGCTGTCAGAGGGTCAGTACTGAGGGAGTGCCGCACTGTCAGAGGGTCAGTACTGAGGGAGTGCCAAACTGTCAGAGGGTCAGTACTGAGGGAGTGCCAAACTGTCAGAGGGTCAGTACTGAGGGAGTGCTGCACTGTCAGAGGGTCAGTACTGAGGGAATGCTGCACTGTCAGAGGGTCAGTACTGAGGGAGTGCCAAACTGTCAGAGGGTCAGTACTGAGGGAGTGCCAAACTGTCAGAGGGTCAGTACTGAGGGAGAGCCGCACTGTCAGAGGGTCAGTACTGAGGGAGTGCTGCACTGTCAGAGGGTCAGTACTGAGGGAGTGCTGCACTGTCAGAGGGGCAGAACTGAGGGAGTGCCACACAATCAGAGGGTCAGTACTGAGGGAGTGCCACACAATCAGAGGGTCAGTACTGAGGGAGTGCTGCACTGTCAGAGGGTCAGTACTGAGGGAATGCCACACTGTCAGAGGGGCAGAACTGAGGGAGTGCCACACAATCAGAGGGTCAGTACTGAGGGAGTGCTGCACTGTCAGAGGGGCAGAACTGAGGGAGTGCCACACTGTCAGAGGGTCAGTACTGAGGGAGTGCCGCACTGTCAGAGGGTCAGTACTGAGGGAGTGCCGCACTGTCAGAGGGTCAGTACTGAGGGAGTGCCACACTGTCAGAGGGTCAGTACTGAGGGAGTGCCACACTGTCAGGGGGTCAGTACTGAGGGTGTGCCGCACTGTCAGAGGGTCAGTACTGAGGGAGTGCCACACTGTCAGGGGGTCAGTACTGAGGGAGTGCCGCACTGTCAGAGGGTCAGTACTGAGGGAGTGCCGCACTGTCAGAGGGTCAGTACTGAGGGAGTGCCGCACTGTCAGAGGGTCAGTACTGAGGGAGTGCCACACTGTCAGAGGGTCAGTACTGAGGGAGTGCCACACTGTCAGGGGGTCAGTACTGAGGGTGTGCCGCACTGTCAGAGGGTCAGTACTGAGGGAGTGCCACACTGTCAGGGGGTCAGTACTGAGGGAGTGCCGCACTGTCAGAGGGTCAGTACTGAGGGAGTGCCGCACTGTCAGAGGGTCAGTACTGAGGGAGTGCTGCACTGTCAGAGGGTCAGTACTGAGGGAGTGCCGCACTGTCAGAGGGTCAGTACTGAGGGAGTGCCGCACTGTCAGAGGGTCAGTACTGAGGGAGTGCCGCACTGTCATAGGGTCATTGCTGAGGGAGTGCTGCACTGTCAGAGGGTCAGTACTGAGGGAGTGCCGCACTGTCAGAGGGTCAGTACTGAGGGAGTGCCGCACTGTCACAGGGTCAGTACTGAGGGTGTGCCATAGTGTCAGAGTCGGTAATGCTATTTAGGTATTGACCTGATAAGTGCCTGGCCTATCTGGTGAACACTTTTGATCTGAGAACACTGCTTGAAAGGGGAGCCCGGAATGTTATCCCAATATTCCTGCCGATATTACACCCTGAAGCAGTATCACTGTAGTATTACTTCCTGTCCTTTTGGGTTGCAGTGTTTGGGATCTTGCTGTGCATATTCATACTACCGGTGGAAACTGCACCAACTGCACTTCAATAAACTGTAAGGTGCTCTTCTATGGGCTGAGATGGTGAAAGGACAAGTGCTACATTAATACATGCCTCACCCTGGTCCTTTCCCCTCTCCATTTCCCTCCCTCTATCTCCATGTCTCTCCTTCTCCCCTCATCCTCCATCCCCCCTCTCTCATCCTTGTCTCTCTCTTTCTCACTGTCTTTGACACACACACACACAGACACACACCATTCCCCCCCGTCCCCTGCACTCTCTCACTCTTCCTCCACGATTTTGTCTATCGCTCTTTCAGCCTGTTTCTCTTCCTCTCTCCACCTCTCTTTCATCGCCTCCTCTCGTTTTCTCTCCAGGTCTCTCTCTTTCTCTTTCCATCACACCGTTCATCCTTCTCTCTGTCCCCCTTCATGCTCTCTCTATCTCTGACATTCTGAAAGTAGTCTCCCCTCCTGCTTTTACCCTCTCCCTCCCCTTCTCCCACAGCCCTCTCCCGTTCTCTCTCTCGCTCCCATTCAGCTCTCTGTATCGGCCCCACTCTCTCTATCTCCCCACTCTTTATCTCTCTCTATCTGTCCCTCACACCTGTCTCATTCCCACCTCTCTCCCTCTCTTCCCCCTCACACTCTCTCTCTCCTCTCTCTTCCCCCTCAACCACTCTACCTCCCTCTCTATCTCTCTCTCAGTCTCCCTCTCTCTCTCTCTCTCTCTATTTCTCTGACCCCTCTTATGGTCTCTCACTCACACTCCCTCTCCACCCTCTCTCTCCCTCCCTTCCACTCGCGCCCCCGCCTCACTTTCCCTCCTCTCTCACCCTCCTTCTACCTCCTGCACTCTCCCCATCTCTCCCTCCCCCCTTCCCATCCTCGTCTATCCCCTCCCTCCCCACCTCGTTTTCTCGCTGTCTCTCTCCCTCACCCCCTTCGCCCCCTCTTGAACAGTCGCTCCCCAACATCTCTTTCTCTACTCTCCCTCGGTCCTTCTCCACAACTCTCCCTCTCCCCTGCCCTCTCTCCTACCCCTATCTCCATCTCACGTCACACTCTCCCTCTCACCCTCTCTCCCTCGGCCGAATGGCCCACTCCCTGCTAGCCCTGGAGAATGCTCACAGCTGATTGCTCAATGGCTGACCCCCCCTGTTGCTCAGGATGAAGGAGATTGGCCAGTGCTTGAGGCCACAGGCCAATCGTGCGAGAGACGTTTGTAACAAACACCGAGTTGGAGAGCATGTGGTTTCCTGTCCCAAAAATCCCCTGGTTTCTTCAAACGAAGCAATACGTGACAACAGCATGAAACAGTGAGGTGAGCGATCAAACTGCAGGCAGGTTGGTGAGACCAGTCTCAAACAAAAGGCTGCTTTCAGTAAACACATTGACGGAAACAGATATCTTCGTACCTCAGTGATAGTAGTCCAATCCGTGCAACTTATTCCAACTGTTACACTGAGGCGAAACAACATCAAAGGGTTCACGAAAGTGGGTTATACAGAGAGCACAGTGACTGGGTACAGAAACACTCCTTCAGGGGGCACAGTGACTGGGTACAGAAACACTCCATCAGGGAGCACAGTGACTGGGTACAGAAACACTCCTTCAGAGAGCACAGTGACTGGGTACAGACACACTCCTTCAGAGAGCACAGTGACTGGATACAGAAACACTCCTTCAGAGAGCACAGTGACTGGGTACAGAAACACTCCTTCAGGGGGCACAGTGACTGGGTACAGAAACACTCCATCAGGGAGCACAGTGACTGGGTACAGAAACACTCCTTCAGGGAGCACAGTGACTGGGTACAGAAACACTCCTTCAGAGAGCACAGTGACTGGGTACAGAAACACTCCTTCAGGGAGCACAGTGACTGGGTACAGAAACACTCCTTCAGAGAGCACAGTGACTGGGTACAGAAACACTCCTTCAGGGAGCACAGTGACTGGGTACAGAAACACTCCTTCAGGGAGCACAGTGACTGTGTACAGAAACACTCCTTCAGGGAGCACAGTGACTGGGTACAGAAACACTCCTTCAGGGAGCACAGTGACTGGGTACAGAAACACTCCTTCAGAGAGCACAGTGACTGGGTACAGAAATACTGCTTCAGGGAGCACAGTGACTGTGTACAGAAACACTCCTTCAGAGAGCACAGTGACTGGGTACAGAAACACTCCTTCAGGGGGCACAGTGACTGGGTACAGAAACACTCCTTCAGAGAGCACAGTGACTGGGTACAGAAACACTCCTTCAGAGAGCACAGTGACTGGGTACAGAAATACTGCTTCAGGGAGCACAGTGACTGGGTACAGAAACACTCCTTCAGAGAGCACAGTGACTGGGTACAGAAACACTCCTTCAGGGAGCACAGTGACTGGGTACAGAAACACTCCTTCAGGGGGCACAGTGACTGGGTACAGAAACACTCCTTCAGAGAGCACAGTGACTGGGTACAGAAACACTCCTTCAGAGAGCACAGTGACTGGGTACAGAAACACTCCTTCAGAGAGCACAGTGACTGGGTACAGAAACACTCCTTCAGGGAGCACAGTGACTGGGTACAGAAACACTCCTTCAGAGAGCACAGTGACTGGGTACAGAAACACTCCTTCAGGGAGCACAGTGACTGGGTACAGAAACACTCCTTCAGAGAGCACAGTGACTGGATACAGAAACACTCCTTCAGAGAGCACAGTGACTGGGTACAGAAACACTCCTTCAGGGGGCACAGTGACTGGGTACAGAAACACTCCGTCAGAGAGCACAGTGACTGGGTACAGAAACACTCCTTCAGGGAGCACAGTGACTGGGGACAGAAACACTCCTTCAGAGAGCACAGTGACTGGGTACAGAAACACTCCTTCAGAGAGCACAGTGACTGGGGACAGAAACACTCCTTCAGAGAGCACAGTGACTGGGTACAGAAACACTCCTTCAGAGAGCACAGTGACTGGGTACAGAAACACTCCTTCAGAGAGCACAGTGACTGGGTACAGAAACACTCCTTCAGGGGGCACAGTGACTGGGTACAGAAACACTCCTTCAGAGAGCACAGTGACTGGGTACAGAAACACTCCTTCAGGGGGCACAGTGACTGGGTACAGAAACACTCCGTCAGAGAGCACAGTGACTGGGTACAGAAACACTCCTTCAGGGAGCACAGTGACTGGGGACAGAAACACTCCTTCAGAGAGCACAGTGACTGGGTACAGAAACACTCCGTCAGAGAGCACAGTGACTGGGTACAGAAACACTCCTTCAGGGAGCACAGTGACTGGGGACAGAAACACTCCTTCAGAGAGCACAGTGACTGGGTACAGAAACACTCCATCAGGGAGCACAGTGACTGGGTACAGAAACACTCCTTCAGGGGGCACAGTGACTGTGTACAGAAACACTCCGTCAGAGAGCACAGTGACTGGATACAGAAACACTCCATCAGGGAGCACAGTGACTGGGTACAGAAACACTCCTTCAGGGGGCACAGTGACTGGGTACAGAAACACTCCGTCAGAGAGCACAGTGACTGGGTACAGAAACACTCCGTCAGAGAGCACAGTGACTGGGTACAGAAACACTCCTTCAGGGAGCACAGTGACTGGGTACAGAAACACTCCTTCAGAGAGCACAGTGACTGGGTACAGAAATACTGCTTCAGGGAGCACAGTGACTGTGTACAGAAACACTCCTTCAGAGAGCACAGTGACTGGGTACAGAAACACTCCTTCAGAGAGCACAGTGACTGGGTACAGAAACACTCCTTCAGGGAGCACAGTGACTGGGTACAGAAACACTCCTTCAGGGGGCACAGTGACTGGGTACAGAAACACTCCTTCAGGGAGCACAGTGACTGGGTACAGAAACACTCCTTCAGAGAGCACAGTGACTGGGTACAGAAACACTCCTTAAGAGAGCACAGTGACTGGGTACAGAAACACTCCTTAAGAGAGCACAGTGACTGGGTACAGAAACACTCCTTAAGAGAGCACAGTGACTGGGTACAGAAACACTCCTTCAGGGGGCACAGTGACTGGGTACAGAAACACTCCTTCAGAGAGCACAGTGACTGGGTACAGAAACACTCCTTCAGGGGGCACAGTGACTGGATACAGAAACACTCCTTCAGGGAGCACAGTGACTGGGTACAGAAACACTCCTTCAGGGAGCACAGTGACTGGGTACAGAAACACTCCTTCAGAGAGCACAGTGACTGGGTACAGAAACACTCCTTCAGGGAGCACAGTGACTGGGTACAGAAACACTCCTTCAGAGAGCACAGTGACTGGGAACAGAAACACTCCTTCAGGGAGCACAGTGACTGGGTACAGAAACACTCCGTCAGAGAGCACAGTGACTGGGTACAGAAACACTCCTTCAGAGAGCACAGTGACTGGGTACAGAAACACTCCTTCAGGGGGCACAGTGACTGGGTACAGAAACACTCCGTCAGAGAGCACAGTGACTGGGTACAGAAACACTCCGTCAGAGAGCACAGTGACTGGGTACAGAAACACTCCTTCAGGGGGCACAGTGACTGGGTACAGAAACACTCATTCAGGGAGTACAGTGACTGGGTACAGAAACACTCCTTCAGGGAGCACAGTGACTGGGTACAGAAACACTCCTTCAGAGAGCACAGTGACTGGGTACAGAAACACTCCTTCAGAGAGCACAGTGACTGGGTACAGAAACACTCCTTCAGAGAGTACAGTGACTGGGTACAGAAACACTCCCTCAGAGAGCACAGTGACTGGGTACAGAAACACTCCTTCAGGGAGCACAGTGACTGGGTACAGAAACACTCCTTCAGAGAGCACAGTGACTGGGTACAGAAACACTCCTTCAGAGAGCACAGTGACTGGGTACAGAAACACTCCCTCAGGGAGCACAGTGACTAGGTACAGAAACACTCCTTCAGGGAGCACAGTGACTGGGTACAGAAACACTCCGTCAGAGAGCACAGTGACTGGGTACAGAAACACTCCTTCAGGGAGCACAGTGACTGGGTACAGAAACACTCCTTCAGGGAGCACAGTGACTGGGTACAGAAACACTCCTTCAGAGAGCACAGTGACTGGGTACAGAAACACTCCTTCAGGGAGCACAGTGTCTGGGGACAGAAACACTCCTTCAGAGAGCACAGTGACTGGGTACAGAAACACTCCTTCAGAGAGTACAGTGACTGGGTACAGAAACACTCCTTCAGGGAGCACAGTGACTGGGGACAGAAACACTCCTTCAGAGAGCACAGTGACTGGGTACAGAAACACTCCTTCAGAGAGCACAGTGACTGGGAACAGAAACACTCCCTCAGAGAGCACAGTGACTGTGTACAGAAACACTCCTTCAGAGAGCACAGTGACTGGGAACAGAAACACTCCTTCAGGGGGCACAGTGACTGGGTACAGAAACACTCCTTCAGGGAGCACAGTGACTGGGAACAGAAACACTCCCTCAGAGAGCACAGTGACTGTGTACAGAAACACTCCTTCAGAGAGCACAGTGACTGGGTACAGAAACACTCCTTCAGAGAGCACAGTGACTGGGTACAGAAACACTCCTTCAGAGAGCACAGTGACTGGGTACAGAAACACTCCTTCAGAGAGCACAGTGCCTGGGTACAGAAACACTCCTTCAGAGAGCACAGTGACTGGGTACAGAAACACTCCTTCAGAGAGCACAGTGACTGGGTACAGAAACACTCCTTCAGAGAGCACAGTGACTGGGAACAGAAACACTCCCTCAGAGAGCACAGTGACTGTGTACAGAAACACTCCTTCAGAGAGCACAGTGACTGGGAACAGAAACACTCCTTCAGGGGGCACAGTGACTGGGTACAGAAACACTCCTTCAGGGAGCACAGTGACTGGGAACAGAAACACTCCCTCAGAGAGCACAGTGACTGTGTACAGAAACACTCCTTCAGAGAGCACAGTGACTGGGTACAGAAACACTCCTTCAGAGAGCACAGTGACTGGGTACAGAAACACTCCTTCAGAGAGCACAGTGACTGGGTACAGAAACACTCCTTCAGAGAGCACAGTGACTGGGTACAGAAACACTCCCTCAGAGAGCACAGTGACTGGGTACAGAAACACTCCTTCAGAGAGCACAGTGACTGGGTACAGAAACACTCCTTCAGAGAGCACAGTGACTGGGTACAGAAACACTCCTTCAGAGAGCACAGTGACTGGGTACAGAAACACTCCTTCAGAGAGCACAGTGACTGGGTACAGAAACACTCCTTCAGGGAGCACAGTGACTGGGTACAGAAACACTCCTTCAGAGAGCACAGTGACTGGGTACAGAAACACTCCTTCAGAGAGCACAGTGACTGGGTACAGAAACACTCCTTCAGAGAGCACAGTGACTGGGTACAGAAACACTCCTTCAGAGAGCACAGTGACTGGGTACAGAAACACTCCTTCAGAGGGCACAGTGACTGGGTACAGAAACACTCCTTCAGAGAGCACAGTGACTGGGTACAGAAACACTCCTTCAGAGAGCACAGTGACTGGGTGCAGAAACACTCCTTCAGAGAGCACAGTGACTGGGTACAGAAACACTCCTTCAGAGAGCACAGTGACTGGGTACAGAAACACTCCTTCAGGGAGCACAGTGACTGGGTACAGAAACACACCTTCAGGGGGCACAGTGACTGTGTACAGAAACACTCCTTCAGAGAGCACAGTGACTGGGTACAGAAACACTCCTTCAGAGAGCACAGTGACTGGGTACAGAAACACTCCTTCAGGGAGCACAGTGACTGGGTACAGAAACACTCCTTCAGAGAGCACAGTGACTGGGTACAGAAACACTCCTTCAGGGAGCACAGTGACTGGGTACAGAAACACTCCTTCAGAGAGCACAGTGACTGGGTACAGAAACACTCCTTCAGGGAGCACAGTGACTGGGTACAGAAACACTCCTTCAGGGGGCACAGTGACTGGGTACAGAAACACTCCTTCAGGGAGCACAGTGACTGGGTACAGAAACACTCCTTCAGAGAGCACAGTGACTGGGTACAGAAACACTCCTTCAGAGAGCACAGTGACTGGGTACAGAAACACTCCTTCAGGGAGCACAGTGACTGGGTACAGAAACACTCCTTCAGAGAGCACAGTGACTGGGTACAGAAACACTCCTTCAGAGAGCACAGTGACTGGGTACAGAAACACTCCTTCAGGGGGCACAGTGACTGGGTACAGAAACACTCCTTCAGAGAGCACAGTCACTGGGTACAGAAACACTCCTTCAGGGGGCACAGTGACTGGGTACAGAAACATTCCTTCAGAGAGCACAGTGACTGGGTACAGAAACACTCCTTCAGAGAGCACAGTCACTGGGTACAGAAACACTCCTTCAGGGGGCACAGTGACTGGGTACAGAAACATTCCTTCAGAGAGCACAGTGACTGGGTACAGAAACACTCCTTCAGGGAGCACAGTGACTGGGTACAGAAACACTCCTTCAGAGTGCACAGTGACTGGGTACAGAAACACTCCTTCAGGGGGCACAGTGACTGGGTACAGAAACACTCCTTCAGGGAGCACAGTGACTGGGTACAGAAACACTCCTTCAGGGAGCACAGTGACTGGGAACAGAAACACTCCTTCAGGGAGCACAGTGACTGGGTACAGAAACACTCCTTCAGAGAGTACAGTGACTGGGTACAGAAACACTCCTTCAGAGAGTACAGTGACTGGGTACAGAAACACTCCTTCAGGGAGCACAGTGACTGGGTACAGAAACACTCCTTCAGAGAGTACAGTGACTGGGTACAGAAACACTCCTTCAGAGAGCACAGTGACTGGGTACAGAAACACTCCTTCAGGGAGCACAGTGACTGGGAACAGAAACACTCCTTCAGGGAGCACAGTGACTGGGTACAGAAACACTCCTTCAGAGGGCACAGTGACTGGGTACAGAAACACTCCTTCAGGGAGCACAGTGACTGGGTACAGAAACACTCCTTCAGGGAGCACAGTGACTGGGTACAGAAACACTCCTTCAGGGGGCACAGTGACTGGGTACAGAAACACTCCTTCAGGGGGCACAGTGACTGGGTACAGAAACACTCCTTCAGGGAGCACAGTGACTGGGTACAGAAACACTCCTTCAGGGGGCACAGTGACTGGGTACAGAAACACTCCTTCAGAGAGCACAGTGACTGGGTACAGAAACACTCCTTCAGAGAGCACAGTGTCTGGGTACAGAAACACTCCTTCAGAGAGCACAGTGACTGGGTACAGAAACACTCCTTCAGGGGGCACAGTGACTGGGTACAGAAACACTCCTTCAGAGAGCACAGTGACTGGGTACAGAAACACTCCTTCAGGGAGCATAGTGACTGGGTACAGAAACACTCCTTCAGAGAGCACAGTGACTGGGTACAGAAACACTCCTTCAGGGAGCATAGTGACTGGGTACAGAAACACTCCTTCAGAGAGCACAGTGACTGGGTACAGAAACACTCCTTCAGGGGGCACAGTGACTGGGTACAGAAACACTCCTTCAGAGAGCACAGTGACTGGGTACAGAAACACTCCTTCAGGGGGCACAGTGACTGGGTACAGAAACACTCCTTCAGAGAGCACAGTGACTGGGTACAGAAACACTCCCTCAGAGAGCACAGTGACTGGGTACAGAAACACTCCTTCAGAGAGCACAGTGACTGGGTACAGAAACACTCCTTCAGAGAGCACAGTGACTGGGTACAGAAACACTCCTTCAGAGAGCACAGTGACTGGGTACAGAAACACTCCTTCAGAGAGCACAGTGACTGGGTACAGAAACACTCCTTCAGAGAGTACAGTGACTGGGTACAGAAACACTCCTTCAGGGGGCACAGTGACTGGGTACAGAAACACTCCTTCAGAGAGTACAGTGACTGGGTACAGAAACACTCCTTCAGAGAGTACAGTGACTGGGTACAGAAACACTCCTTCAGGGAGCACAGTGACTGGGTACAGAAACACTCCTTCAGAGAGTACAGTGACTGGGTACAGAAACACTCCTTCAGAGAGCACAGTGACTGGGTACAGAAACACTCCTTCAGGGAGCACAGTGACTGGGTACAGAAACACTCCTTCAGGGAGCACAGTGACTGGGAACAGAAACACTCCTTCAGGGAGCACAGTGACTGGGAACAGAAACACTCCTTCAGGGAGCACAGTGACTGGGTACAGAAACACTCCTTCAGAGAGCACAGTGACTGGGTACAGAAACACTCCTTCAGGGAGCACAGTGACTGGGTACAGAAACACTCCTTCAGAGAGCACAGTGACTGGGTACAGAAACACTCCTTCAGAGAGCACAGTGACTGGGTACAGAAACACTCCTTCAGAGAGCACAGTGACTGGGTACAGAAACACTCCTTCAGGGGGCACAGTGACTGGGTACAGAAACACTCCTTCAGGGAGCACAGTGACTGGGAACAGAAACACTCCTTCAGGGAGCACAGTGACTGGGTACAGAAACACTCCTTCAGAGAGTACAGTGACTGGGTACAGAAACACTCCTTCAGGGAGCACAGTGACTGGGTACAGAAACACTCCTTCAGAGAGTACAGTGACTGGGTACAGAAACACTCCTTCAGAGAGTACAGTGACTGGGTACAGAAACACTCCTTCAGAGAGCACAGTTACTGGGTACAGAAACACTCCTTCAGAGAGCACAGTGACTGGGAACAGAAACACTCCTTCAGGGAGCACAGTGACTGGGTACAGAAACACTCCTTCAGAGAGCACAGTGACTGGGTACAGAAACACTCCTTCAGGGGGCACAGTGACTGGGTACAGAAACACTCCTTCAGAGAGCACAGTGACTGGGTACAGAAACACTCCTTCAGAGAGCACAGTGACTGGGTACAGAAACACTCCTTCAGAGAGCACAGTTACTGGGTACAGAAACACTCCTTCAGAGAGCACAGTGACTGGGTACAGAAACACTCCTTCAGAGAGCACAGTGACTGGGTACAGAAACACTCCTTCAGGGAGCACAGTGACTGGGTACAGAAACACTCCTTCAGAGAGCACAGTGACTGGGAACAGAAACACTCCTTCAGAGAGCACAGTGACTGGGTACAGAAACACTCCTTCATAGAGCACAGTGACTGGGTACAGAAACACTCCTTCAGGGAGCACAGTGACTGGGAACAGAAACACTCCTTCAGGGAGCACAGTGACTGGGTACAGAAACACTCCTTCAGAGAGTACAGTGACTGGGTACAGAAACACTCCTTCAGAGAGTACAGTGACTGGGTACAGAAACACTCCTTCAGAGAGCACAGTGACTGGGTACAGAAACACTCCTTCAGGGGGCACAGTGACTGGGTACAGAAACACTCCTTCAGGGAGCACAGTGACTGGGTACAGAAACACTCCTTCAGAGAGCACAGTGAGTGGATACAGAAACACTCCTTCAGAGAGCATAGTGACTGGGTACAGAAACACTCCTTCAGGGAGCATAGTGACTGGGTACAGAAACACTCCTTCAGAGAGCACAGTGACTGGGTACAGAAACACTCCCTCAGAGAGCACTGTGACTGGGTACAGAAACACTCCTTCAGAGAGCACAGTGACTGGGTACAGAAACACTCCTTCAGGGGGCACAGTGACTGGGTACAGAAACACTCCTTCAGGGAGCACAGTGACTGGGTACAGAAACACTCCTTCAGGGGGCACAGTGACTGGGTACAGAAACACTCCTTCAGGGAGCACAGTGACTGGGTACAGAAACACTCCTTCAGAGAGCACAGTGAGTGGGTACAGAAACACTCCTTCAGAGAGCATAGTGACTGGGTACAGAAACACTCCTTCAGAGAGCACAGTGACTGGGTACAGAAACACTCCTTCAGGGAGCATAGTGACTGGGTACAGAAACACTCCTTCAGAGAGCACAGTGACTGGGTACAGAAACACTCCTTCAGGGAGCACAGTGACTGGGTACAGAAACACTCCTTCAGAGAGCACAGTGACTGGGTACAGAAACACTCCTTCAGAGAGCACAGTGACTGGGTACAGAAACACTCCTTCAGGGGGCACAGTGACTGGGTACAGAAACACTCCTTCAGAGAGCACAGTGACTGGGTACAGAAACACTCCTTCAGAGAGCACAGTGACTGGGTACAGAAACACTCCTTCAGGGGGCACAGTGACTGGGTACAGAAACACTCCTTCAGAGAGCACAGTGACTGGGTACAGAAACACTCCTTCAGGGGGCACAGTGACTGGGTACAGAAACACTCCTTCAGGGAGCACAGTGACTGGGTACAGAAACACTCCCTCAGAGAGCACAGTGACTGGGTACAGAAACACTCCTTCAGAGAGCACAGTGACTGGGTACAGAAACACTCCTTCAGGGGGCACAGTGACTGGGTACAGAAACACTCCTTCAGAGAGCACAGTGACTGGGTACAGAAACACTCCTTCAGAGAGCACAGTGACTGGGTACAGAAACACTCCTTCAGGGGGCACAGTGACTGGGTACAGAAACACTCCTTCAGAGAGCACAGTGACTGGGTACAGAAACACTCCTTCAGGGAGCATAGTGACTGGGTACAGAAACACTCCTTCAGAGAGCACAGTGACTGGGTACAGAAACACTCCTTCAGGGGGCACAGTGACTGGGTACAGAAACACTCCTTCAGAGAGCACAGTGACTGGGTACAGAAACACTCCTTCAGAGAGCACAGTGACTGGGTACAGAAACACTCCTTCAGGGGGCACAGTGACTGGGGACAGAAACACTCCTTCAGAGAGCACAGTGACTGGGAACAGAAACACTCCTTCAGGGAGCACAGTGACTGGGTACAGAAACACTCCTTCAGAGAGTACAGTGACTGGGTACAGAAACACTCCTTCAGGGAGCACAGTGACTGGGTACAGAAACACTCCTTCAGAGAGCACAGTGACTGGGTACAGAAACACTCCTTCAGGGGGCACAGTGACTGGGTACAGAAACACTCCTTCAGAGAGCACAGTGAGTGGGTACAGAAACACTCCTTCAGAGAGCACAGTGACTGGGGACAGAAACACTCCTTCAGAGAGCACAGTGACTGGGTACAGAAACACTCCTTCACTGAGCACAGTGAGTGGGTACAGAAACACTCCTTCAGAGAGCACAGTGACTGGGGACAGAAACACTCCTTCAGAGAGCACAGTGACTGGGTACAGAAACACTCCTTCACTGAGCACAGTGACTGGGTACAGAAACACTCCTTCAGAGAGCACAGTGACTGGGTACAGAAACACTCCTTCAGAGAGTACAGTGACTGGGTACAGAAACACTCCTTCAGGGAGCACAGTGACTGGGTACAGAAACACTCCTTCATTGAACACAGTGACTGGGTACAGAAACACTCCTTCAGAGAGCACAGTGACTGGGTACAGAAACACTCCTTCAGAGAGCACAGTGACTGGGTACAGAAACACTCCTTCAGAGTGCACAGTGACTGGGTACAGAAACACTCCTTCAGGGAGCACAGTGACTGGGTACAGAAACACTCCTTCAGGGAGCACAGTGACTGGGTACAGAAACACTCCTTCAGGGGGCACAGTGACTGGGTACAGAAACACTCCTTCAGAGAGCACAGTGACTGGGTACAGAAACACTCCTTCAGAGAGCACAGTGGCTGGGTACAGAAACACTCCTTCAGAGAGCACAGTGACTGGGTACAGAAACACTCCTTCAGAGAGCACTGTAACTGGGTACAGAAACACTCCTTCAGAGAGCACAGTGACTGGGTACAGAAACACTCCTTCAGAGAGCACAGTGACTGGGTACAGAAACACTCCTTCAGAGAGCACAGTGACTGGGTACAGAAACACTCCTTCAGAGAGCACAGTGACTGGGTACAGAAACACTCCTTCAGGCAGCACAGTGACTGGGTACAGAAACACTCCTTCAGAGAGCACAGTGACTGGATACAGAAACACTCCTTCAGGGAGCACAGTGACTGGGGACAGAAACACTCCTTCAGGGGGCACAGTGACTGGGTACAGAAACACTCCTTCAGAGAGCACAGTGACTGGGTACAGAAACACTCCTTCAGAGAGCACAGTGACTGGGTACAGAAACACTCCTTCAGAGAGCACAGTGACTGGGTACAGAAACACTCCTTCAGAGAGCACAGTGACTGGGTACAGAAACACTCCTTCAGAGAGCACAGTGACTGGGTACAGAAACACTCCTTCAGAGAGCACAGTGACTGGGTACAGAAACACTCCTTCAGAGAGCACAGTGACTGGGTACAGAAACACTCCTTCAGAGAGCACAGTGACTGGGGACAGAAACACTCCTTCAGAGAGCACAGTGACTGTGTACAGAAACACTCCTTCAGAGAGCACAGTGACTGGGTACAGAAACACTCCTTCAGGGGGCACAGTGACTGGGTACAGAAACACTCCCTCAGGGGGCACAGTGACTGGGTACAGAAACACTCCTTCAGAGAGCACAGTGACTGGGTACAGAAACACTCCTTCAGGGAGCACAGTGACTGGGTACAGAAACACTCCTTCAGGGAGCACAGTGACTGGGTACAGAAACACTCCTTCAGGGAGCACAGTGACTGGGTACAGAAACACTCCTTCAGAGAGCACAGTGACTGGGTACAGAAACACTCCTTCAGGGGGCACAGTGACTGGGTACAGAAACACTCCTTCAGGGGGCACAGTGACTGGGTACAGAAACACTCCTTCAGAGAGCACAGTGACTGGGTACAGAAACACTCCTTCAGAGAGCACAGTGACTGGGTACAGAAACACTCCTTCAGGGGGCACAGTGACTGGGTACAGAAACACTCCTTCAGGGAGCACAGTGACTGGGTACAGAAACACTCCTTCAGGGAGCACAGTGACTGGGTACAGAAACACTCCTTCAGAGAGCACAGTGACTGGGTACAGAAACACTCCTTCAGGGGGCACAGTGACTGGGTACAGAAACACTCCCTCAGGGGGCACAGTGACTGTGTACAGAAACACTCCCTCAGGGGGCACAGTGACTGGATACAGAAACACTCCTTCAGAGAGCATAGTGACTGGGTACAGAAACACTCCTTCAGAGAGCACAGTGACTGGGTACAGAAACACTCCTTCAGGGGGCACAGTGACTGGGTACAGAAACACTCCTTCAGGGGGCACAGTGACTGGGTACAGAAACACTCCTTCAGGGAGCACAGTGACTGGATACAGAAACACTTCTTCAGAGGGCACAGTGACTGGGTACAGAAACACTCCTTCAGGGGGCACAGTGACTGGGTACAGAAACACTCCTTCAGAGAGCACAGTGACTGGGTACAGAAACACTCCTTCAGGGAGCACAGTGACTGGGTACAGAAACACTCCCTCAGGGGGCACAGTGACTGGGTACAGAAACACTCCTTCAGAGAGCACAGTGACTGGGTACAGAAACACTCCTTCAGGGAGCACAGTGACTGGGTACAGAAACACTCCTTCAGGGAGCACAGTGACTGGGTACAGAAACACTCCCTCAGGGGGCACAGTGACTGTGTACAGAAACACTCCTTCAGGGAGCACAGTGACTGGGTACAGAAACACTCTTTCAGAGAGCACAGTGACTGGGTACAGAAACACTCCTTCAGGGGGCACAGTGACTGGGTACAGAAACACTCCTTCAGGGAGCACAGTGACTGGGTACAGAAACACTCCTTCAGAGAGCACAGTGACTGGGTACAGAAACACTCCTTCAGGGAGCACAGTGACTGGGTACAGAAACACTCCCTCAGGGGGCACAGTGACTGGGTACAGAAACACTCCTTCAGGGAGCACAGTGACTGTGTACAGAAACACTCCTTCAGGGAGCACAGTGACTGGGTACAGAAACACTCCCTCAGGGGGCACAGTGACTGGGTACAGAAACACTCCTTCAGGGGGCACAGTGACTGGGTACAGAAACACTCCTTCAGAGAGCACAGTGACTGGGTACAGAAACACTCCTTCAGACAGCACAGTGACTGGGTACAGAAACACTCCTTCAGAGAGCACAGTGACTGGGTACAGAAACACTCCTTCAGGGAGCACAGTGACTGGGTACAGAAACACTCCTTCAGGGAGCACAGTGACTGGGTACAGAAACACTCCTTCAGAGAGCACAGTGACTGTGTACAGAAACACTCCTTCAGGGGGCACAGTGACTGGGTACAGAAACACTCCTTCAGAGAGCACAGTGACTGGGTACAGAAACACTCCTTCAGAGAGCACAGTGACTGGGTACAGAAACACTCCTTCAGGGAGCACAGTGACTGGGTACAGAAACACTCCTTCAGAGAGCACAGTGACTGGGTACAGAAACACTCCTTCAGAGAGCACAGTGACTGGGTACAGAAATACTCCTTCAGAGAGCACAGTGACTGGGTACAGAAACACTCCCTCAGAGAGCACAGTGACTGGGTACAGAAACACTCCTTCAGATAGCACAGTGACTGGGTACAGAAACACTCCTTCAGGGGGCACAGTGACTGGGTACAGAAACACTCCTTCAGAGAGCACAGTGACTGGGTACAGAAACACTCCTTCAGAGAGCACAGTGACTGGGTACAGAAACACTCCTTCAGGGAGCACAGTGACTGGGTACAGAAACACTCCTTCAGAGAGCACAGTGACTGGGTACAGAAACACACCTTCAGGGAGCACAGTGACTGGGGACAGAAACACTCCTTCAGAGAGCACAGTGACTGGGTACAGAAACACTCCTTCAGAGAGCACAGTGACTGGGTACAGAAACACTCCTTCAGAGAGCACAGTGACTGGGTACAGAAACACTCCTTCAGAGAGCACAGTGACTGGGTACAGAAACACTCCTTCAGAGAGCACAGTGACTGGGTACAGAAACACTCCTTCAGGGAGCACAGTGACTGGGTACAGAAACACTCCTTCAGGGAGCACAGTGACTGGGTACAGAAACACTCCTTCAGAGAGCACAGTGACTGGGTACAGAAACACTCCTTCAGAGAGCACAGTGACTGGGTACAGAAACACTCCTTCAGGGGGCACAGTGACTGGGTACAGAAACACTCCTTCAGAGAGCACAGTGACTGGGTACAGAAACACTCCTTCAGGGGGCACAGTGACTGGGTACAGAAACACTCCTTCAGAGAGCACAGTGACTGGGTACAGAAACACTCCTTCAGGGGGCACAGTGACTGGGTACAGAAACACTCCTTCAGAGAGCACAGTGACTGGGTACAAAAACACTCCTTCAGAGAGTACAGTGACTGGGTACAGAAACACTCCTTCAGGGGGCACAGTGACTGGGTACAGAAACACTCCTTCAGAGAGCACAGTGACTGGGTACAGAAACACTCCTTCAGGGAGCACAGTGACTGGGTACAGAAACACTCCTTCAGAGAGCACAGTGACTGGGTACAGAAACACTCCTTCAGAGAGCACTGTGACTGGGTACAGAAACACTCCCTCAGAGAGCACAGTGACTGGGTACAGAAACACTCCTTCAGGGAGCACAGTGACTGGGTACAGAAACACTCCTTCAGGGAGCACAGTGACTGGGTACAGAAACACTCCTTCAGGGGGCACAGTGACTGGGTACAGAAACACTCCTTCAGGGGGCACAGTGACTGGGTACAGAAACACTCCCTCAGAGAGCACAATGAGTGGGCACAGAAACACTCCTTCAGAGAGCACAGTGACTGGGTACAGAAACACTCCTTCAGGGAGCACAGTGACTGGGTACAGAAACACTCCCTCAGAGAGCACAGTGACTGGGTACAGAAACACTCCTTCAGAGAGCACAGTAACTGGGTACAGAAACACTCCTTCAGGGGGCACAGTGACTGGGTACAGAAACACTCCCTCAGAGAGCACAGTGACTGGGTACAGAAACACTCCTTCAGAGAGCACAGTGACTGGGTACAGAAACACTCCTTCAGAGAGCACAGTGACTGGGTACAGAAACACTCCTTCAGAGAGCACAGTGACTGGGTACAGAAACACTCCTTCAGAGAGCACAGTGACTGGGTACAGAAACACTCCTTCAGGGGGCACAGTGACTGGGTACAGAAACACTCCTTCAGGGAGCACAGTGACTGGGTACAGAAACACTCCTTCAGAGAGCACAGTGACTGGGTACAGAAACACTCCTTCAGAGAGCACAGTGACTGGGTACAGAAACACTCCTTCAGAGAGCACAGTAACTGGGTACAGAAACACTCCTTCAGGGGGCACAGTGACTGGGTACAGAAACACTCCTTCAGAGAGCACAGTGACTGGGTACAGAAACACTCCTTCAGGGGGCACAGTGACTGGGTACAGAAACACTCCTTCAGAGAGCACAGTGACTGGGTACAGAAACACTCCTTCAGAGAGCACAGTGACTGGGTACAGAAACACTCCTTCAGAGAGCACAGTGACTGGGTACAGAAACACTCCTTCAGGGGGCACAGTGACTGGGTACAGAAACACTCCTTCAGAGAGCACAGTGACTGTGTACAGAAACACTCCTTCAGGGAGCACAGTGACTGGGTACAGAAACACTCCTTCAGAGAGCACAGTGACTGGGTACAGAAACACTCCTTCAGAGGGCACAGTGACAGGGTACAGAAACACTCCTTCAGGGGGCACAGTGACTGGGTACAGAAACACTCCTTCAGAGGGCACAGTGACTGGGTACAGAAACACTCCTTCAGAGGGCACAGTGACTGGGTACAGAAACACTCCTTCAGGGGGCACAGTGACTGGGTACAGAAACACTCCTTCAGAGAGCACAGTGACTGGGTACAGAAACACTCCTTCAGGGAGCACAGTGACTGGGGACAGAAACACTCCTTCAGGGAGCACAGTGACTGGGGACAGAAACACTCCTTCAGGGAGCACAGTGTCTGGGTACAGAAACACTCCTTCAGGGAGCACAGTGACTGGGTACAGAAACACTCCTTCAGGGGGCACAGTGTCTGGGTACAGAAACACTCCTTCAGGGAGCACAGTGACTGGGTACAGAAACACTCCTTCAGGGGGCACAGAGACTGGGTACAGAAACACTCCTTCAGGGAGCACAGTGACTGGGTACAGAAACACTCCTTCAGGGGGAACAGTGACTGGGTACAGAAACACTCCTTCAGAGAGCACAGTGACTGGGTACAGAAACACTCCTTCAGGGGGCACAGTGACTGGGTACAGAAACACTCCTTCAGGGGGCACAGTGACTGGGTACAGAAACACTCCTTCAGAGAGCACAGTGACTGGGTACAGAAACACTCCTTCAGGGAGCACAGTGACTGGGTACAGAAACACTCCCTCAGGGAGCACAGTGACTGGGTACAGAAACACTCCTTCAGAGAGCACAGTGACTGGGTACAGAAACACTCCTTCAGGGGGCACAGTGACTGGGTACAGAAACACTCCTTCAGAGAGCACAGTGACTGGGTACAGAAACACTCCCTCAGAGAGCACAGTGACTGGGTACAGAAACACTCCTTCAGAGAGCACAGTGACTGGGTACAGAAACACACCTTCAGAGAGCACAGTGACTGGGTACAGAAACACTCCTTCAGAGAGCACAGTGACTGGGTACAGAAACACTCCCTCAGAGAGCACAGTGACTGGGTACAGAAACACTCCTTCAGAGAGCACAGTGACTGGGTACAGAAACACTCCCTCAGAGAGCACAGTGACTGGGTACAGAAACACTCCTTCAGAGAGCACAGTGACTGGGTACAGAAACACTCCCTCAGAGAGCACAGTGACTGGGTACAGAAACACTCCTTCAGAGAGCACAGTGAGTGGGTACAGAAACACTCCTTCAGGGAGCACAGTGACTGGGTACAGAAACACTCCTTCAGGGAGCACAGTGACTGGGTACAGAAACACTCCCTCAGAGAGCACAGGCTTTGGGTACAGAAACACTCCTTCAGAGCGCACAGTGACTGGGTACAGAAACACTCCTTCAGAGAGCACAGTGACTGGGTACAGAAACACTCCTTCAGAGAGCACAGTGACTGGGTACAGAAACACTCCTTCAGAGAGCACAGTGACTGGGTACAGAAACACTCCTTCAGGGAGCACAGTGACTGGGTACTGAAACACTCCCTCAGAGAGCACAGTGACTGGGTACAGAAACACTCCTTCAGAGAGCATTGTGACTGGGTACAGAAACACTCCTTCAGAGAGCACAGTGACTGGGTACAGAAACACTCCTTCAGAGAGCATTGTGACTGGGTACAGAAACACTCCTTCAGAGAGCATTGTGACTGGGTACAGAAACACTCCTTCAGAGAGCACAGTGACTGGGTACAGAAACACTCCATCAGAGAGCACAGTAACTGGGTACAGAAACACTCCTTCAGAGAGCACAGTGACTGGGTACAGAAACACTCCTTCAGAGAGCACAGTGACTGGGTACAGAAACACTCCTTCAGAGAGCATTGTGACTGGGTACAGAAACACTCCTTCAGAGAGCACAGTGACTGGGTACAGAAACACTCCATCAGAGAGCACAGTAACTGGGTACAGAAACACTCCTTCAGAGAGCACAGTGACTGGGTACAGAAACACTCCTTCAGAGAGCACAGTGACTGGGTACAGAAACACTCCTTCAGAGAGCATTGTGACTGGGTACAGAAACACTCCTTCAGAGAGCACAGTGACTGGGTACAGAAACACTCCATCAGAGAGCACAGTAACTGGGTACAGAAACACTCCTTCAGAGAGCACAGTGACTGGGTACAGAAACACTCCTTCAGAGAGCACAGTGACTGGGTACAGAAACACTCCTTCAGAGAGCACAGTGACTGGGTACAGAAACACTCCTTCAGAGAGCACAGTGACTGGGTACAGAAACACTCCTTCAGGGGGCACAGTGACTGGGTACAGAAACACTCCTTCAGAGAGCATAGTGACTGGGTACAGAAACACTCCTTCAGGGGGCACAGTGACTGGGTACAGAAACACTCCTTCAGGGGGCACAGTGACTGGGTACAGAAACACTCCTTCAGAGAGCACAGTGACTGGGTACAGAAACACTCCTTCAGGGAGCACAGTGACTGGGTACAGAAACACTCCTTCAGAGAGCACAGTGACTGGGTACAGAAACACTCCTTCAGAGAGCACTGTGACTGGGTACAGAAACACTCCTTCAGAGAGCACAGTGACTGGGTACAGAAACACTCCTTCAGGGGGCACAGTGACTGGGTACAGAAACACTCCTTCAGGGGGCACAGTGACTGGGTACAGAAACACTCCTTCAGAGAGCACAGTGACTAGGTACAGAAACACTCCTTCAGGGGGCACAGTGACTGGGTACAGAAACACTCCTTCAGGGGGCACAGTGACTGGGTACAGAAACACTCCTTCAGGGAGCACAGTGACTGGGTACAGAAACACTCCTTCAGAGAGCACAGTGATTGGGTACAGAAACACTCCTTCAGAGAGCACAGTGACTGGGTACAGAAACACTCCTTCAGAGAGCACAGTGACTGGGTACAGAAACACTCCCTCAGAGAGCACAGTGACTGGGTACAGAAACACTCCTTCAGGGAGCACAGTGACTGGGGACAGAAACACTCCTTCAGAGAGCACAGTGACTGGGCACAGAAACACTCCTTCAGAGAGCACAGTGACTGGGTACAGAAACACTCCTTCAGGGAGCACAGTGACTGGGTACAGAAACACTCCTTCAGAGAGCACAGTGACTGGGTACAGAAACACTCCTTCAGGGGGCACAGTGACTGGGTACAGAAACACTCCTTCAGAGAGCACAGTGACTGGGTACAGAAACACTCCTTCAGAGAGCACAGTAACTGGGTACAGAAACACTCCTTCAGGGAGCACAGTAACTGGGTACAGAAACACTCCTTCAGGGGGCACAGTGACTGGGTACAGAAACACTCCTTCAGGGGGCACAGTGACTGGGTACAGAAACACTCCTTCAGAGAGCACAGTGACTGGGTACAGAAAGACTCCTTCAGGGAGCACAGTGACTGGGTACAGAAACACTCCTTCAGGGAGCACAGTGACTGGGTACAGAAACACTCCTTCAGAGAGCACAGTGACTGGGTACAGAAACACTCCTTCAGAGAGCACAGTGACTGGGTACAGAAACACTCCTTCAGAGAGCACAGTGACTGGGTACAGAAACACTCCTTCAGAGAGCACAGTGACTGGGTACAGAAACACTCCTTCAGAGAGCACAGTGACTGTGTACAGAAACACTCCTTCAGAGAGCACAGTGACTGGGTACAGAAACACTCCTTCAGAGAGCACAGTGACTGGGTACAGAAACACTCCTTCAGGGGGCACAGTGAGTGAGTACAGAAACACTCCTTCAGGGGGCACAGTGAGTGAGTACAGAAACACTCCTTCAGAGAGCACAGTGACTGGGTACAGAAACACTCCTTCAGAGAGCACAGTGACTGGGTACAGAAACACTCCTTCAGGGGGCACAGTGAGTGGGTACAGAAACACTCCTTCAGAGAGCACAGTGACTGGGTACAGAAACACTCCTTCAGAGAGCACAGTGACTGTGTACAGAAACACTCCTTCAGGGAGCACAGTGACTGGGTACAGAAACACTCCTTCAGGGAACACAGTGACTGGGTACAGAAACACACCTTCGGTGAGCACAGTGACAGGTTACAGAAACAATCCTTCAGAGAGCACAGTGACTGGGTACAGAAACACTCCTTCAGGGGGAACAGTGACTGGGTACAGAAACACTCCTTCAGGGAACACAGTGACTGGGTACAGAAACACACTTTCGGTGAGCACAGTGACAGGTTACAGAAACAATCCTTCAGAGAGCACAGTGACTGAGTACAGAAACACTCCTTCAGGGAGCACAGTGAGTGGGTACAGAAACACTCCTTCAGAGAGCACAGTGACTGAGTACAGAAACACTCCTTCAGGGAGCACAGTGAGTGGGTACAGAAACACTCCTTCAGAGAGCACAGTGACTGGGTACAGAAACACTCCTTCAGAGAGCACAGTGACTGGGTACAGAAACACTCCTTCAGAGAGCACAGTGACTGGGTACAGAAACACTCCTTCAGAGGGTACAGTGACTGGGTACAGAAACACTCCTTCAGAGAGCACAGTGACTGGGAACAGAAACACTCCTTCAGAGAGCACAGTGACTGGGTACAGAAACACTCCTTCAGGGGGCACAGTGACTGGGTACAGAAACACTCCTTCAGAGAGCACAGTGACTGGGTACAGAAACACTCCTTCAGAGAGCACAGTGACTGGGTACAGAAACACTCCTTCAGAGAGCACAGTGACTGGGTACAGAAACACTCCTTCAGAGGGCACAGTGACTGGGTACAGAAACACTCCTTCAGGGGGCACAGTGACTGGGTACAGAAACACTCCTTCACAAAGCACAGTGACTGGGTACAGAAACACTCCTTCAGGGGGCACAGTGACTGGGTACAGAAACACTCCTTCAGGGAGCACAGTGACTGGGTACAGAAACACTCCTTCAGAGAGCACAGTGACTGGGTACAGAAACACTCCTTCAGGGAGCACAGTAACTGGGTACAGAAACACTCCTTCAGAGAGCACAGTGACTGGGTACAGAAACACTCCTTCAGAGAGCACAGTGACTGGGTACAGAAACACTCCTTCAGAGAGCACAGTCACTGGGTACAGAAACACTCCTTCAGGGAGCACAGTGACTGGGTACAGAAACACTCCTTCAGGCAGCACAGTGACTGGGTACAGAAACACTCCTTCAGAGAGCACAGTGACTGGGTACAGAAACACTCCTTCAGGGGGCACAGTGACTGGGTACAGAAACACTCCTTCAGAGAGCACAGTGACTGGGTACAGAAACACTCCTTCAGAGAGCACTGTGACTGGGTACAGAAACACTCCTTCAGGGGGCACAGTGACTGGGTACAGAAACACTCCTTCAGGGGGCACAGTGACTGGGTACAGAAACACTCCTTCAGGGAGCACAGTGACTGGGTACAGAAACACTCCTTCAGGGGGCACAGTGACTGGGTACAGAAACACTCCTTCAGAGAGCACAGTGACTGGGTACAGAAACACTCCTTCAGAGAGCACTGTGACTGGGTAAAGAAACACTCCTTCGGAGAGCACAGAGACTGGGTACAGAAACACTCCTTCAGAGAGCACAGTGACTGGGTACAGAAACACTCCTTCAGGGAGCACAGTGACTGGGTACAGAAACACTCCTTCAGGGGGCACAGTGACTGGGTACAGAAACACTCCTTCAGGGAGCACAGTGACTGGGTACAGAAACACTCCTTCAGGGGGCACAGTGACTGGGTACAGAAACACTCCTTCAGGGGGCACAGTGACTGGGTACAGAAACACTCCTTCAGAGAGCACAGTGACTGGGTACAGAAACACTCCTTCAGGGGGCACAGTGACTGGGTACAGAAACACTCCTTCAGGGAGTACAGTGACTGGGTACAGAAACACTCCTTCAGAGAGCACAGTGACTGGGTACAGAAACACTCCTTCAGAGAGCACTGTGACTGGGTACAGAAACACTCCTTCAGGGGGCACAGTGACTGGGTACAGAAACACTCCTTCAGAGAGCACAGTGACTGGGTACAGAAACACTCCTTCAGAGAGCACTGTGACTGGGTACAGAAACACTCCTTCAGGGGGCACAGTGACTGGGTACAGAAACACTCCTTCAGGGGGCACAGTGACTGGGTACAGAAACACTCCTTCAGGGAGCACAGTGACTGGGTACAGAAACACTCCTTCAGGGGGCACAGTGACTGGGTACAGAAACACTCCTTCAGAGAGCACAGTGACTGGGTACAGAAACACTCCTTCAGAGAGCACTGTGACTGGGTAAAGAAACACTCCTTCGGAGAGCACAGAGACTGGGTACAGAAACACTCCTTCAGAGAGCACAGTGACTGGGTACAGAAACACTCCTTCAGGGAGCACAGTGACTGGGTACAGAAACACTCCTTCAGGGGGCACAGTGACTGGGTACAGAAACACTCCTTCAGGGAGCACAGTGACTGGGTACAGAAACACTCCTTCAGGGGGCACAGTGACTGGGTACAGAAACACTCCTTCAGGGAGCACAGTGACTGGGGACAGAAACACTCCCTCAGAGAGCACAGTGACTGGGTACAGAAACACTCCTTCAGGGGGCACAGTGACTGGGTACAGAAACACTCCTTCAGAGAGCACAGTGACTGGGTACAGAAACACTCCTTCAGAGAGCACAGTGACTGGGTACAGAAACACTCCTTCAGGGGGCACAGTGACTGGGTACAGAAACACTCCCTCAGAGAGCACAGTGACTGGGTACAGAAACACTCCTTCAGGGGGCACAGTGACTGGGTACAGAAACACTCCTTCAGGGAGCACAGTGACTGGGTACAGAAACACTCCTTCAGAGAGTACAGTGACTGGGTACAGAAACACTCCTTCAGAGAGCACAGTGACTGGGTACAGAAACACTCCTTCAGGGAGCACAGTGACTGGGTACAGAAACACTCCTTCAGGGAGCACAGTGACTGGGTACAGAAACACTCCTTCAGGGAGCACAGTGACTGGGTACAGAAACACTCCTTCAGGGAGCACAGTGACTGGGTACAGAAACACTCCCTCAGAGAGCACAGTGACTGGGTACAGAAACACTCCTTCAGGGGGCACAGTGACTGGGTACAGAAACACTCCTTCAGGGGGCACAGTGACTGGGGACAGAAACACTCCTTCAGAGAGCACAGTGACTGGGGACAGAAACACTCCTTCAGAGAGCACAGTGACTGGGTACAGAAACACTCCTTCAGAGAGCACAGTGACTGGGTACAGAAACACTCCTTCAGAGAGCACAGTGACTGGGTACAGAAACACTCCTTCAGAGAGCACAGTGACTGGGGACAGAAACACTCCTTCAGAGAGCACAGTGACTGGGGACAGAAACACTCCTTCAGAGAGCACAGTGACTGGGGACAGAAACACTCCTTCAGAGAGCACAGTGACTGGGGACAGAAACACTCCTTCAGAGAGCACAGTGACTGGGGACAGAAACACTCCTTCAGAGAGCACAGTGACTGGGTACAGAAACACTCCTTCAGAGAGCACAGTGACTGGGTACAGAAACACTCCATCAGAGAGCACAGTGACTGGGTACAGAAACACTCCTTCAGAGAGCACAGTGACTGGGTACAGAAACACTCCTTCAGAGAGCACAGTGACTGGGTACAGAAACACTCCTTCAGGGGGCACAGTGACTGGGTACAGAAACACTCCTTCAGAGAGCACAGTGACTGGGTACAGAAACACTCCTTCAGGGGGCACAGTGACTGGGTACAGAAACACTCCTTCAGGGGGCACAGTGACTGGGGACAGAAACACTCCTTCAGAGAGCACAGTGACTGGGGACAGAAACACTCCTTCAGAGAGCACAGTGACTGGGTACAGAAACACTCCTTCAGGGGGCACAGTGACTGGGGACAGAAACACTCCTTCAGAGAGCACAGTGACTGGGTACAGAAACACTCCTTCAGGGAGCACAGTGACTGGGTACAGAAACACTCCCTCAGAGAGCACAGTGACTGGGTACAGAAACACTCCTTCAGGGAGCATAGTGACTGGGTACAGAAACACTCCTTCAGAGAGCACAGTGACTGGGTACAGAAACACTCCTTCAGGGAGCATAGTGACTGGGTACAGAAACACTCCTTCAGGGAGCATAGTGACTGTGTACAGAAACACTCCCTCAGAGAGCACAGTGACTGGGTACAGAAACACTCCTTCAGGGAGCATAGTGACTGGGTACAGAAACACACCTTCAGAGAGCACAGTGACTGGGTACAGAAACACTCCTTCAGGGGGCACAGTGACTGGGTACAGAAACACTCCTTCAGGGAGCACAGTGACTGGGTACAGAAACACTCCTTCAGAGAGCACAGTGACTGGGTACAGAAACACTCCTTCAGAGAGCACAGTGACTGGGTACAGAAACACTCCTTCAGAGAGTACAGTGACTGGGTACAGAAACACTCCTTCAGAGAGCACAGTGACTGGGTACAGAAACACTCCTTCAGAGAGCACAGTGACTGGGTACAGAAACACTCCTTCAGAGAGCACAGTGACTGGGTACAGAAACACTCCTTCAGAGAGCACAGTGACTGGGTACAGAAACACTCCTTCAGAGAGCACAGTGACTGGGTACAGAAACACTCCTTCAGGGAGCACAGTGACTGGGTACAGAAACACTCCCTCAGAGAGCACAGTGACTGGGTACAGAAACACTCCTTCAGGGAGCACAGTGACTGGGTACAGAAACACTCCTTCAGAGAGCACAGTGACTGGGTACAGAAACACTCCTTCAGAGAGCACGGTGACTGGGTACATAAACACTCCTTCAGAGAGCACAGTGACTGGGTACAGAAACACTCCTTCAGAGAGCACAGTGACTGGGTACAGAAACACTCCTTCAGGGGGCACAGTGACTGGGGACAGAAACACTCCTTCAGAGAGCACAGTGACTGGGTACAGAAACACTCCTTCAGGGGGCACAGTGACTGGGGACAGAAACACTCCTTCAGAGAGCACAGTGACTGGGTACAGAAACACTCCTTCAGAGAGCACAGTGACTGGGTACAGAAACACTCCTTCAGGGGGCACAGTGACTGGGTACAGAAACACTCCTTCAGGGAGCACAGTGACTGGGTACAGAAACACTCCTTCAGGGAGCACAGTGACTGGGTACAGAAACACTCCTTCAGAGAGCACAGTGACTGGGTACAGAAACACTCCTTCAGAGAGCACAGTGACTGGGTACAGAAACACTCCTTCAGGGGGCACAGTGACTGGGGACAGAAACACTCCTTCAGAGAGCACAGTGACTGGGTACAGAAACACTCCTTCAGAGAGCACAGTGACTGGGTACAGAAACACTCCTTCAGGGGGCACAGTGACTGGGTACAGAAACACTCCTTCAGGGAGCACAGTGACTGGGTATAGAAACACTCCTTCAGGGAGCACAGTGACTGGGTACAGAAACACTCCTTCAGAGAGCACAGTGACTGGGTACAGAAACACTCCTTCAGAGAGCACAGTGACTGGGTACAGAAACACTCCTTCAGGGGGCACAGTGACTGGGTACAGAAACACTCCTTCAGAGAGCACAGTGACTGGGTACAGAAACACTCCTTCAGAGAGCACAGTCACTGGGTACAGAAACACTCCCTCAGGGAGCACAGTGACTGGGTACAGAAACACACCTTCAGAGAGCACAGTGACTGGGTACAGAAACACTCCTTCAGGGGGCACAGTGACTGGGTACAGAAACACTCCTTCAGAGAGCACAGTGACTGGGAACAGAAACACTCCTTCAGAGAGCACAGTGACTGGGAACAGAAACACTCCTTCAGAGAGCACAGTGACTGGGTACAGAAACACTCCTTCAGAGAGTACAGTGACTGGGTACAGAAACACTCCTTCAGAGAGCACAGTGACTGGGAACAGAAACACTCCTTCAGAGAGTACAGTGACTGGGTACAGAAACACTCCTTCAGAGAGCACAGTGACTGGGTACAGAAACACTCCTTCAGAGAGCACAGTGACTGGGAACAGAAACACTCCTTCAGAGAGCACAGTGACTGTATACAGAAACACTCCTTCAGAGAGCACAGTGACTGGGTACAGAAACACTCCTTCAGAGAGTACAGTGACTGGGTACAGAAACACTCCTTCAGATAGCACAGTGACTCGGTACAGAAACACTCCTTCAGAGAGCACAGTGACTGGGTACAGAAACACTCCTTCAGAGAGCACAGTGACTGGGTACAGAAACACTCCTTCAGAGAGCACAGTGAGTGGGTACAGAAACACTCCTTCAGGGGGCACAGTGACTGGGTACAGAAACACTCCTTCAGGGAGCACAGTGACTGGGTACAGAAACACTCCTTCAGAGAGCACAGTGACTGGGTACAGAAACACTCCTTCAGAGAGCACAGTGAGTGGGTACAGAAACACTCCTTCAGGGGGCACAGTGACTGGGTACAGAAACACTCCTTCAGGGAGCACAGTGACTGGGTACAGAAACACTCCTTCAGAGAGCACAGTGACTGGGTACAGAAACACTCCTTCAGGGAGCACAGTGACTGGGTACAGAAACACTCCTTCAGAGAGCACAGTGACTGGGTACAGAAACACTCCTTCAGGGAGCACAGTGACTGTGTACAGAAACACTCCTTCAGAGAGCACAGTGACTGGGTACAGAAACACTCCTTCAGGGAGCACAGTGACTGGGTACAGAAACACTCCTTCAGAGAGCACAGTGACTGGGTACAGAAACACTCCTTCAGAGAGCACAGTGACTGGGTACAGAAACACTCCTTCAGAGAGCACAGTGACTGGGTACAGAAACACTCCTTCAGAGAGCACAGTGACTGGGTACAGAAACACTCCTTCAGAGAGCACAGTGACTGGGTACAGAAACACTCCTTCAGAGAGCACAGTGACTGGGTACAGAAACACTCCTTCAGGGGGCACAGTGACTGGGTACAGAAACACTCCTTCAGAGAGCACAGTGACTGGGTACAGAAACGCTCCTTCAGAGAGCACAGTGACTGGGTACAGAAACACTCCTTCAGAGAGCACAGTGACTGGGTACAGAAACACTCCTTCAGAGAGCACAGTGACTGGGGACAGAAACACTCCTTCAGAGAGCACAGTGACTGGGTACAGAAACACTCCTTCAGGGAGCACAGTGACTGGGTACAGAAACACTCCTTCAGGGAGCACAGTGACTGGGTACAGAAACACTCCTTCAGAGAGCACAGTGCCTGGGTACAGAAACACTCCTTCAGAGAGCACAGTGCCTGGGTACAGAAACACTCCTTCAGAGAGCACAGTGACTGGGTACAGAAACACTCCTTCAGAGAGCACAGTGACTGGGGACAGAAACACTCCTTCAGAGAGCACAGTGACTGGGTACAGAAACACTCCTTCAGGGAGCACAGTGACTGGGTACAGAAACACTCCTTCAGGGGGCACAGTGACTGGGTACAGAAACACTCCTTCAGAGAGCACAGTGCCTGGGTACAGAAACACTCCTTCAGAGAGCACAGTGCCTGGGTACAGAAACACTCCTTCAGGGGGCACAGTGACTGGGTACAGAAACACTCCTTCAGGGAGCACAGTGACTGGGTACAGAAACACTCCTTCAGGGAGCACAGTGACTGGGTACAGAAACACTCCTTCAGGGAGCACAGTGAATGGATACAGAAACACTCCTTCAGAGAGCACAGTGACTGGGTACAGAAACACTCCCTCAGAGAGCACAGTGACTGGGTACAGAAACACTCCTTCAGAGAGCACAGTGACTGGGTACAGAAACACTCCTTCAGAGAGCACAGTGACTGGGTACATAAACACTCCCTCAGAGAGCACAGTGACTGGGTACAGAAACACTCCTTCAGAGAGCACAGTGACTGGGTACAGAAACACTCCCTCAGAGAGCACAGTGACTGGGTACAGAAACACTCCTTCAGGGAGCACAGTGAATGGATACAGAAACACTTCTTCAGAGAGCACAGTGATTGGGTACAGAAACACTCCTTCAGGGGGCACAGTGACTGGGTACAGAAACACTCCTTCAGGGAGCACAGTGAATGGATACAGAAACACTCCTTCAGAGAGCACAGTGATTGGGTACAGAAACACTCCTTCAGGGGGCACAGTGACTGGGTACAGAAACACTCCTTCAGGGAGCACAGTGACTGGGTACAGAAACACTCCTTCAGAGAGTACAGTAACTGGGTACAGAAACACTCCTTCAGGGGGCACAGTGACTGGGTACAGAAACACTCCTTCAGAGAGTACAGTAACTGGGTACAGAAACACTCCTTCAGGGGGCACAGTGACTGGGTACAGAAACACTCCATCAGAGAGCACAGTGACTGGGTACAGAAAAACTCCTTCAGGGAGCATAGTGACTGGGTACAGAAACACTCCTTCAGGGAGCACAGTGACTGGGTACAGAAACACTCCTTCAGGGGGCACAGTGACTGGGTACAGAAACACTCCTTCAGGGAGCATAGTGACTGGGTACAGAAACACTCCTTCAGAGAGCACAGTGACTGGGTACAGAAACACTCCTTCAGAGAGTACAGTAACTGGGTACAGAAACACTCCTTCAGGGGGCACAGTGACTGGGTACAGAAACACTCCATCAGAGAGCACAGTGACTGGGTACAGAAACACTCCTTCAGGGAGCACAGTAAGTGGGTACAGAAACACTCCTTCAGGGGGCACAGTGACTGGGTACAGAAACACTCCTTCAGAGAGCACAGTGATTGGGTACAGAAACACTCCTTCAGAGAGCACAGTGACTGGGTACAGAAACACTCCTTCAGAGAGCACAGTGATTGGGTACAGAAACACTCCTTCAGAGAGCACAGTGACTGGGTACAGAAACACTCCTTCAGAGAGCACAGTGACTGGGTACAGAAACACTCCTTCAGAGAGCACAGTGACTGGGTACAGAAACACTCCTTCAGAGAGCACAGTGACTGGGTACAGAAACACTCCTTCAGGGAGCACAGTGACTGGGTACAGAAACACTCCTTCAGGGAGCACAGTGATTGGGTACAGAAACACTCCTTCAGAGAGCACAGTGACTGGGTACAGAAACACTCCTTCAGAGAGCACAGTGACTGGGTACAGAAACACTCCTTCAGAGAGCACAGTGACTGGGTACAGAAACACTCCTTCAGGGAGCACAGTGACTGGGTACAGAAACACTCCTTCAGAGAGCACAGTGACTGGGTACAGAAACACTCCTTCAGAGAGCACAGTGACTGGGTACAGAAACACTCCTTCAGAGAGCACAGTGACTGGGTACAGAAACACTCCTTCAGAGAGCACAGTGACTGGGTACAGAAACACTCCTTCAGAGAGCACAGTAACTGGGTACAGAAACACTCCTTCAGGGAGCACAGTGACTGGGTACAGAAACACTCCTTCAGAGAGCACAGTGACTGGGTACAGAAACACTCCTTCAGAGAGCACAGTGACTGGGTACAGAAACACTCCTTCAGAGAGCACAGTGACTGGGTACAGAAACACTCCTTCAGAGAGCACAGTGACTGGGTACAGAAACACTCCTTCAGAGAGCACAGTGACTGGGTACAGAAACACTCCTTCAGAGAGCACAGTGACTGGGTACAGAAACACTCCTTCAGAGAGCACAGTAACTGGGTACAGAAACACTCCTTCAGGGAGCACAGTGACTGGGTACAGAAACACTCCTTCAGAGAGCACAGTGACTGGGTACAGAAACACTCCTTCAGGGAGCACAGTGACTGGGTACAGAAACACTCCTTCAGAGAGTACAGTAACTGGGTACAGAAACACTCCTTCAGGGGGCACAGTGACTGGGTACAGAAACACTCCTTCAGAGAGCACAGTGACTGGGTACAGAAACACTCCTTCAGGGGGCACAGTGATTGGGTACAGAAACACTCCTTCAGAGAGCACAGTGACTGGGTACAGAAACACTCCTTCAGGGGGCACAGTGACTGGGTACAGAAACACTCCTTCAGAGAGCACAGTGACTGGGTACAGAAACACTCCTTCAGAGAGCACAGTGACTGGGTACAGAAACACTCCCTCAGAGAGCACAGTGACTGGGTATAGAAACACTCCTTCAGAGAGCACAGTGACTGGGTACAGAAACACTCCCTCAGAGAGCACAGTGACTGGGTACAGAAACACTCCTTCAGGAGCACAGTGACTGGGTACAGAAACACTCCTTCAGGGGGCACAGTGATTGGGTACAGAAACACTCCTTCAGAGAGCACAGTGACTGGGTACAGAAACACTCCTTCAGAGAGCACAGTGACTGGGTACAGAAACACTCCTTCAGGAGCACAGTGACTGGGTACAGAAACACTCCTTCAGGGAGCACAGTTACTGGGTACAGAAACACTCCTTCAGAGAGTACAGTGACTGGGTACAGAAACACTCCCTCAGGGAGCACAGTTACTGGGTACAGAAACACTCCTTCAGAGAGCACAGTGACTGGGTACAGAAACACTCCTTCAGAGAGCACAGTGACTGGGTACAGAAACACTCCTTCAGGGAGCACAGTGACTGGGTACAGAAACACTCCTTCAGAGAGCTCAGTGACTGGGTACAGAAACACTCCTTCAGAGAGCACAGTGACTGTATACAGAAACACTCCTTCAGAGAGCACAGTGACTGGGTACAGAAACACTCCTTCAGAGAGCACAGTGACTGGGTACAGAAACACTCCTTCAGAGAGCACAGTGACTGTATACAGAAACACTCCTTCAGAGAGCACAGTGACTGGGTACAGAAACACTCCTTCAGAGAGCACAGTGACTGGGTACAGAAACACTCCTTCAGAGAGCACAGTGACTGGGTACAGAAACACTCCTTCAGGGGGCACAGTGACTGGGTACAGAAACACTCCTTCAGGGAGCACAGTGACTGGGTACATAAACACTCCTTCAGAGAGCACAGTGACTGGGTACAGAAACACTCCTTCAGGGGGCACAGTGACTGGGTACAGGAACACTCCTTCAGAGAGCACAGTGACTGTATACAGAAACACTCCTTCAGAGAGCACAGTGAGTGGGTACAGAAACACTCCTTCAGAGAGCACAGTGACTGTATACAGAAACACTCCTTCAGAGAGCACTGTGACTGGGTACAGAAACACTCCTTCAGAGAGCACAGTGACTGGGTACAGAAACACTCCTTCAGAGAGCACAGTGACTGGGTACAGAAACACTCCTTCAGAGAGCACAGTGACTGGGTACAGAAACACTCCTTCAGAGAGCACAGTGACTGGGTACAGAAACACTCCTTCAGAGAGCACAGTGACTGGGTACAGAAACACTCCTTCAGAGAGCACAGTGACTGGGTACAGAAACACTCCTTCAGGGGGCACAGTGACTGGGTACAGAAACACTCCTTCAGAGAGCACAGTGACTGGGTACAGAAACACTCCCTCAGAGAGCACAGTGACTGGGTACAGAAACACTCCTTCAGAGAGCACAGTGACTGGGTACAGAAACACTCCTTCAGGGAGCACAGTGACTGGGTACAGAAACACACCTTCAGAGAGCACAGTGACTGGGTACAGAAACACTCCTTCAGAGAGCACAGTGACTGGGTACAGAAACACTCCTTCAGAGAGTACAGTGACTGGGTACAGAAACACTCCTTCAGAGAGCACAGTGACTGGGTACAGAAACACTCCTTCAGAGAGCACAGTGACTGGGTACAGAAACACTCCTTCAGAGAGCACAGTGACTGGGTACAGAAACACTCCTTCAGGGAGCACAGTGACTGGGTACAGAAACACTCCTTCAGAGAGCACAGTGACTGGGTACAGAAACACTCCTTCAGGGAGCACAGTGACTGGGTACAGAAACACTCCTTCAGAGAGCACAGTGACTGGGTACAGAAACACTCCTTCAGGGGGCACAGTGACTGGGTACAGAAACACTCCTTCAGAGAGCACAGTGACTGGGTACAGAAACACTCCTTCAGAGAGCACAGTGACTGGGTACAGAAACACTCCTTCAGGGGGCACAGTGACTGGGTACAGAAACACTCCTTCAGAGAGCACAGTGACTGGGTACAGAAACACTCCTTCAGGGAGCACAGTGACTGGGTACAGAAACACTCCTTCAGAGAGCACAGTGACTGGGTACAGAAACACTCCTTCAGGGGGCACAGTGACTGGGTACAGAAACACTCCTTCAGAGAGCACAGTGACTGGGTACAGAAACACTCCTTCAGGGAGCACAGTGACTGGGTACAGAAACACTCCTTCAGAGAGCACAGTGACTGGGTACAGAAACACTCCTTCAGAGAGCACACTGACTGGGTACAGAAACACTCCTTCAGAGAGCACAGTAACTGGGTACAGAAACACTCCTTCAGGGGGCACAGTGACTGGGTACAGAAACACTCCCTCAGAGAGCACAGTGACTGGGTACAGAAACACTCCTTCAGAGAGCACAGTAACTGGGTACAGAAACACTCCTTCAGGGGGCACAGTGACTGGGTACAGAAACACTCCCTCAGAGAGCACAGTGACTGGGTACAGAAACACTCCTTCAGAGAGCACAGTGACTGGGTACAGAAACACTCCTTCAGAGAGCACAGTGACTGGGTACAGAAACACTCCTTCAGAGAGCACAGTGACTGGGTACAGAAACACTCCTTCAGAGAGCACAGTAACTGGGTACAGAAACACTCCTTCAGGGGGCACAGTGACTGGGTACAGAAACACTCCTTCAGAGAGCACAGTGACTGGGTACAGAAACACTCCTTCAGGGGGCACAGTGACTGGGTACAGAAACACTCCTTCAGAGAGCACAGTGACTGGGTACAGAAACACTCCTTCAGAGAGCACAGTGACTGGGTACAGAAACACTCCTTCAGAGAGCACAGTGACTGGGTACAGAAACACTCCTTCAGGGGGCACAGTGACTGGGTACAGAAACACTCCTTCAGAGAGCACAGTGACTGTGTACAGAAACACTCCTTCAGGGAGCACAGTGACTGGGTACAGAAACACTCCTTCAGAGAGCACAGTGACTGGGTACAGAAACACTCCTTCAGAGGGCACAGTGACTGGGTACAGAAACACTCCTTCAGGGGGCACAGTGACTGGGTACAGAAACACTCCTTCAGAGGGCACAGTGACTGGGTACAGAAACACTCCTTCAGGGGGCACAGTGACTGGGTACAGAAACACTCCTTCAGGGGGCACAGTGACTGGGTACAGAAACACTCCTTCAGAGAGCACAGTGACTGGGTACAGAAACACTCCTTCAGGGAGCACAGTGACTGGGGACAGAAACACTCCTTCAGGGAGCACAGTGACTGGGGACAGAAACACTCCTTCAGGGAGCACAGTGTCTGGGTACAGAAACACTCCTTCAGGGAGCACAGTGACTGGGTACAGAAACACTCCTTCAGGGGGCACAGAGACTGGGTACAGAAACACTCCTTCAGGGAGCACAGTGACTGTGTACAGAAACACTCCCTCAGAGAGCACAGTGACTGGGTACAGAAACACTCCTTCAGGGGGCACAGTGACTGGGTACAGAAACACTCCTTCAGGGAGCACAGTGACTGTGTACAGAAACACTCCCTCAGAGAGCACAGTGACTGGGTACAGAAACACTCCTTCAGGGGGCACAGAGACTGGGTACAGAAACACTCCTTCAGGGAGCACAGTGACTGTGTACAGAAACACTCCCTCAGAGAGCACAGTGACTGGGTACAGAAACACTCCTTCAGGGGGCACAGTGACTGGGTACAGAAACACTCCTTCAGGGGGCACAGTGACTGTGTACAGAAACACTCCTTCAGGGGGCACAGTGACTGGGTACAGAAACACTCCTTCAGGGGGCACAGTGACTGGGTACAGAAACACTCCTTCAGAGAGCACAGTGACTGGGTACAGAAACACTCCTTCAGGGGGCACAGAGACTGGGTACAGAAACACTCCTTCAGGGAGCACAGTGACTGTGTACAGAAACACTCCCTCAGAGAGCACAGTGACTGGGTACAGAAACACTCCTTCAGGGGGCACAGTGACTGGGTACAGAAACACTCCTTCAGAGAGCACAGTGACTGGGTACAGAAACACTCCTTCAGGGGGCACAGTGACTGGGTACAGAAACACTCCTTCAGGGAGCACAGTGACTGGGTACAGAAACACTCCTTCAGAGAGCACAGTGACTGGGTACAGAAACACTCCCTCAGAGAGCACAGTGACTGGGTACAGAAACACTCCTTCAGAGAGCACAGTGACTGGGTACAGAAACACTCCCTCAGAGAGCACAGTGACTGGGTACAGAAACACTCCTTCAGGGAGCACAGTGACTGGGTACAGAAACACTCCTTCAGAGAGCACAGTGACTGGGTACAGAAACACTCCTTCAGAGAGCACAGTGACTGGGTACAGAAACACTCCGTCAGAGAGCACAGTGACTGGGTACAGAAACACTCCTTCAGGGAGCACAGTGACTGGGTACAGAAACACTCCTTCAGAGAGCACAGTGACTGGGTACAGAAACACTCCTTCAGGGAGCACAGTGACTGGGTACAGAAACACTCCTTCAGAGAGCACAGTGACTGGGTACAGAAACACTCCTTCAGAGAGCACAGTGACTGGGTACAGAAACACTCCTTCAGAGAGCACAGTGACTGGGTACAGAAACACTCCCTCAGAGAGCACAGTGACTGGGTACAGAAACACTCCTTCAGGGAGCACAGTGACTGGGTACAGAAACACTCCTTCAGAGAGCACAGTGACTGGGTACAGAAACACTCCTTCAGGGGGCACAGTGACTGGGTACAGAAACACTCCTTCAGGGAGCACAGTGACTGGGTACAGAAACACTCCTTCAGAGAGCACAGTCACTGGGTACAGAAACACTCCTTCAGGGGGCACAGTGACTGGGTACAGAAACACTCCTTCAGAGAGCATAGTGACTGGGTACAGAAACACTCCTTCAGGGGGCACAGTGACTGGGTACAGAAACACTCCTTCAGGGGGCACAGTGACTGGGTACAGAAACACTCCTTCAGAGAGCACAGTGACTGGGTACAGAAACACTCCTTCAGGGGGCACAGTGACTGGGTACAGAAACACTCCTTCAGAGAGCACAGTGACTGGGTACAGAAACACTCCTTCAGAGAGCATAGTGACTGGGTACAGAAACACTCCTTCAGGGGGCACAGTGACTGGGTACAGAAACACTCCTTCAGGGGGCACAGTGACTGGGTACAGAAACACTCCTTCAGAGAGCACAGTGATTGGGTACAGAAACACTCCTTCAGAGAGCACAGTGACTGGGTACAGAAACACTCCTTCAGAGAGCACAGTGACTGGGTACAGAAACACTCCCTCAGAGAGCACAGTGACTGGGTACAGAAACACTCCTTCAGGGGGCACAGTGACTGGGTACAGAAACACTCCTTCAGAGAGCACAGTGACTGGGCACAGAAACACTCCTTCAGAGAGCACAGTGACTGGGTACAGAAACACTCCTTCAGGGAGCACAGTGACTGGGTACAGAAACACTCCTTCAGAGAGCACAGTGACTGGGTACAGAAACACTCCTTCAGAGAGCACAGTGACTGGGTACAGAAACACTCCTTCAGAGAGCACAGTAACTGGGTACAGAAACACTCCTTCAGGGAGCACAGTAACTGGGTACAGAAACACTCCTTCAGGGGGCACAGTGACTGGGTACAGAAACACTCCTTCAGGGGGCACAGTGACTGGGTACAGAAACACTCCTTCAGAGAGCACAGTGACTGGGTACAGAAACACTCCTTCAGGGAGCACCGTGACTGGGTACAGAAACACTCCTTCAGAGAGCACAGTGACTGGGTACAGAAACACTCCTTCAGAGAGCACAGTGACTGGGTACAGAAACACTCCTTCAGAGAGCACAGTGACTGTGTACAGAAACACTCCTTCAGAGAGCACAGTGACTGGGTACAGAAACACTCCTTCAGAGAGCACAGTGACTGGGTACAGAAACACTCCTTCAGGGGGCACAGTGAGTGAGTAAAGAAACACTCCTTCAGGGGGCACAGTGAGTGAGTACAGAAACACTCCTTCAGAGAGCACAGTGACTGGGTACAGAAACACTCCTTCAGAGAGCACAGTGACTGGGTACAGAAACACTCCTTCAGGGGGCACAGTGAGTGAGTACAGAAACACTCCTTCAGAGAGCACAGTGACTGGGTACAGAAACACTCCTTCAGAGAGCACAGTGACTGTGTACAGAAACACTCCTTCAGGGAGCACAGTGACTGGGTACAGAAACACTCCTTCAGGGAACACAGTGACTGGGTACAGAAACACACCTTCGGTGAGCACAGTGACAGGTTACAGAAACAATCCTTCAGAGAGCACAGTGACTGGGTACAGAAACACTCCTTCAGGGGGAACAGTGACTGGGTACAGAAACACTCCTTCAGGGAACACAGTGACTGGGTACAGAAACACACCTTCGGTGAGCACAGTGACAGGTTACAGAAACAATCCTTCAGAGAGCACAGTGACTGAGTACAGAAACACTCCTTCAGGGAGCACAGTGAGTGGGTACAGAAACACTCCTTCAGAGAGCACAGTGACTGAGTACAGAAACACTCCTTCAGGGAGCACAGTGAGTGGGTACAGAAACACTCCTTCAGAGAGCACAGTGACTGGGTACAGAAACACTCCTTCAGAGAGCACAGTGACTGGGTACAGAAACACTCCTTCAGAGAGCACAGTGACTGGGTACAGAAACACTCCTTCAGAGGGTACAGTGACTGGGTACAGAAACACTCCTTCAGAGAGCACAGTGACTGGGAACAGAAACACTCCTTCAGAGAGCACAGTGACTGGGTACAGAAACACTCCTTCAGGGGGCACAGTGACTGGGTACAGAAACACTCCTTCAGAGAGCACAGTGACTGGGTACAGAAACACTCCTTCAGAGAGCACAGTGACTGGGTACAGAAACACTCCTTCAGAGAGCACAGTGACTGGGTACAGAAACACTCCTTCAGAGGGCACAGTGACTGGGTACAGAAACACTCCTTCAGGGAGCACAGTGACTGGGTACAGAAACACTCCTTCAGAGAGCACAGTGACTGGGTACAGAAACACTCCTTCAGGGAGCACAGTAACTGGGTACAGAAACACTCCTTCAGAGAGCACAGTGACTGGGTACAGAAACACTCCTTCAGAGAGCACAGTGACTGGGTACAGAAACACTCCTTCAGGGAGCACAGTGACTGGGTACAGAAACACTCCTTCAGAGAGCACAGTGACTGGGTACAGAAACACTCCTTCAGAGGGCACAGTGACTGGGTACAGAAACACTCCTTCAGAGAGCACAGTGACTGGGTACAGAAACACACCTTCAGGGGGCACAGTGACTGGGTACAGAAACACTCCTTCAGAGAGCACAGTGACTGGGTACAGAAACACTCCTTCAGGGGGCACAGTGACTGGGTACAGAAACACTCCTTCAGAGAGCACAGTGACTGGGTACAGAAACACTCCTTCAGGGAGCACAGTGAGTGGGTACAGAAACACTCCTTCAGAGAGCACAGTGACTGGGTACAGAAACACTCCTTCAGAGAGCACAGTGACTGGGTACAGAAACACTCCTTCAGAGAGCACAGTGACTGGGTACAGAAACACTCCTTCAGAGGGCACAGTGACTGGGTACAGAAACACTCCTTCAGAGAGCACAGTGACTGGGTACAGAAACACTCCTTCAGGGAGCACAGTGACTGGGTACAGAAACACTCCTTCAGGGGGCACAGTGACTGGGTACAGAAACACTCCTTCAGAGAGCACAGTGACTGGGTACAGAAACACTCCTTCAGAGAGCACAGTGACTGGGTACAGAAACACTCCTTCAGGGAGCACAGTAACTGGGTACAGAAACACTCCTTCAGAGAGCACAGTGACTGGGTACAGAAACACTCCTTCAGAGAGCACAGTGACTGGGTACAGAAACACTCCTTCAGGGAGCACAGTGACTGGGTACAGAAACACTCCTTCAGAGAGCACAGTGACTGGGTACAGAAACACTCCTTCAGGGGGCACAGTGACTGGGTACAGAAACACTCCTTCAGAGAGCACAGTGACTGGGTACAGAAACACTCCTTCAGGGAGCACAGTGAGTGGGTACAGAAACACTCCTTCAGGGAGCACAGTGACTGGGTACAGAAACACTCCTTCAGGGAGCACAGTGACTGGGTACAGAAACACTCCTTCAGAGAGCACAGTGACTGGGTACAGAAACACTCCTTCAGGGGGCACAGTGACTGGGTACAGAAACACTCCTTCAGGGAGCACAGTGACTGGGTACAGAAACACTCCTTCAGAGAGCACAGTGACTGGGTACAGAAACACTCCTTCAGAGAGCACAGTGACTGGGGACAGAAACACTCCTTCAGAGAGCACAGTGACTGGGTACAGAAACACTCCTTCAGAGAGCACAGTGACTGGGTACAGAAACACTCCATCAGAGAGCACAGTGACTGGGTACAGAAACACTCCTTCAGGGAGCACAGTGACTGGGTACAGAAACACTCCTTCAGGGAGCACAGTGACTGGGTACAGAAACACTCCTTCAGAGAGCACAGTGACTGGGTACAGAAACACTCCTTCAGGGAGCACAGTGACTGGGTACAGAAACACTCCTTCAGAGAGCACAGTGACTGGGTACAGAAACACTCCTTCAGGGGGCACAGTGACTGGGTACAGAAACACTCCTTCAGGGAGCACAGTGACTGGGTACAGAAACACTCCTTCAGAGGGCACAGTGACTGGGTACAGAAACACTCCTTCAGAGAGCACAGTGACTGGGTACAGAAACACTCCTTCAGAGAGCACAGTGACTGGGTACAGAAACACTCCTTCAGGGAGCACAGTGACTGGGTACAGAAACACTCCTTCAGAGAGCACAGTGACTGGGTACAGAAACACTCCTTCGGGGAGCACAGTGACTGGGTACAGAAACACTCCTTCAGAGAGCACAGTGACTGGGTACAGAAACACTCCTTCAGGGAGCACAGTGACTGGGTACAGAAACACTCCTTCAGGGGGCACAGTGACTGGGTACAGAAACACTCCTTCAGGGAGCACAGTGACTGGGTACAGAAACACTCCTTCAGAGAGCACAGTGACTAGGTACAGAAACACTCCTTCAGAGAGCACAGTGACTTTGTACAGAAACACTCCTTCAGGGAGCACAGTGACTGGGTACAGAAACACTCCTTCAGAGAGCACAGTGACTGGGTACAGAAACACTCCCTCAGAGAGCACAGTGACTGGGTACAGAAACACTCCTTCAGAGAGCACAGTGACTGGGTACAGAAACACTCCTTCAGAGAGCACAGTGACTGGGTACAGAAACACTCCTTCAGGGAGCACAGTGACTGGGTACAGAAACACTCCTTCAGGGGGCACAGTGACTGGGTACAGAAACACTCCTTCAGAGAGCACAGTGACTGGGTACAGAAACACTCCTTCAGGGAGCACAGTGACTGGGTACAGAAACACTCCTTCAGAGGGCACAGTGACTGGATACAGAAACACTCCTTCAGGGGGCACAGTGACTGGGTACAGAAACACTCCTTCAGAGAGCACAGTGACTGGGTACAGAAACACTCCTTCAGGGAACACAGTGACTGGGTACAAAAACACTCCTTCAGGGAACACAGTGACTGGGTACAGAAACACTCCTTCAGAGAGCACAGTGACTGGGTACAGAAACACTCCTTCAGGGAACACAGTGACTGGGTACAGAAACACTCCTTCAGAGAGCACAGTGACTGGGTACAGAAACACTCCTTCAGGGGGCACAGTGACTGGGTACAGAAACACTCCTTCAGAGAGCACAGTGACTGGGTACAGAAACACTCCTTCAGAGAGCACTGTGACTGGGTACAGAAACACTCCTTCAGGGGGCACAGTGACTGGGTACAGAAACACTCCTTCAGGGGGCACAGTGACTGGGTACAGAAACACTCCTTCAGGGAGCACAGTGACTGGGTACAGAAACACTCCTTCAGGGGGCACAGTGACTGGGTACAGAAACACTCCTTCAGAGAGCACAGTGACTGGGTACAGAAACACTCCTTCAGAGAGCACTGTGACTGGGTAAAGAAACACTCCTTCAGAGAGCACAGAGACTGGGTACAGAAACACTCCTTCAGAGAGCACAGTGACTGGGTACAGAAACACTCCTTCAGGGGGCACAGTGACTGGGTACAGAAACACTCCTTCAGGGAGCACAGTGACTGGGTACAGAAACACTCCTTCAGGGGGCACAGTGACTGGGTACAGAAACACTCCTTCAGAGAGCACAGTGACTGGGTACAGAAACACTCCTTCAGAGAGCACAGTGACTGGGTACAGAAACACTCCTTCAGGAAGCACAGTGACTGGGTACAGAAACACTCCTTCAGGGGGCACAGTGACTGGGTACAGAAACACTCCTTCAGGGAGCACAGTGACTGGGTACAGAAACACTCCTTCAGGGGGCACAGTGACTGGGTACAGAAACACTCCTTCAGGGGGCACAGTGACTGGGTACAGAAACACTCCTTCAGGGAGCACAGTGACTGGGGACAGAAACACTCCCTCAGAGAGCACAGTGACTGGGTACAGAAACACTCCTTCAGGGGGCACAGTGACTGGGTACAGAAACACTCCTTCAGAGAGCACAGTGACTGGGTACAGAAACACTCCTTCAGAGAGCACAGTGACTGGGTACAGAAACACTCCTTCAGGGGGCACAGTGACTGGGTACAGAAACATTCCTTCAGAGAGCACAATGACTGGGTACAGAAACACTCCTTCAGAGAGCACAGCGACTGGGTACAGAAACACTCCTTCAGGGGGCACAGTGACTGGGTACAGAAACACTCCTTCAGAGAGCACAGTGACTGGGTACAGAAACACTCCTTCAGAGAGCACAGTGACTGGGTACAGAAACACTCCTTCAGAGAGCACAGTGACTGGGTACAGAAACACTCCTTCAGAGAGCACAGTGACTGGGTACAGAAACACTCCTTCAGAGAGCACAGTGACTGGGTACAGAAACACTCCTTCAGGGAGCACAGTGACTGGGTACAGAAACACTCCTTCAGGGGGCACAGTGACTGGGTACAGAAACACTCCTTCAGAGAGCACAGTGACTGGGTACAGAAACACTCCTTCAGAGAGCACAGTGACTGGGTACAGAAACACTCCTTCAGGGGGCACAGTGACTGGGTACAGAAACACTCCTTCAGAGAGCACAGTGACTGGGTACAGAAACACTCCATCAGAGAGCACAGTGACTGGGTACAGAAACACTCCTTCAGAGGGCACATGGACTGGGTACAGAAACACTCCTTCAGGGAGCACAGTGACTGGGTACAGAAACACTCCTTCAGAGAGCACAGTGACTGGGTACAGAAACACTCCTTCAGAGAGCACAGTGACTGGGTACAGAAACACTCCTTCAGGGAGCACAGTGACTGGGTACAGAAACACTCCTTCAGAGAGCACAGTGACTGGGAACAGAAACACTCCTTCAGGGAGCACAGTGACTGGGTACAGAAACACTCCTTCAGAGAGCACAGTGACTGGGGACAGAAACACTCCCTCAGAGAGCACAGTGACTGGGTACAGAAACACTCCGTCAGACAGCACAGTGACTGGGTACAGAAACACTCCTTCAGAGAGCACAGTGACTGGGTACAGAAACACTCCTTCAGGGAGCACAGTGACTGGGTACAGAAACACTCCTTCAGAGAGCACAGTGACTGGGTACAGAAACACTCCTTCAGAGAGCACAGTGACTGGGTACAGAAACACTCCTTCAGAGAGCACAGTGACTGGGTACAGAAACACTCCTTCAGGGGGCACAGTGACTGGGTACAGAAACACTCCTTCAGGGAGCACAGTGACTGGGTACAGAAACACTCCTTCAGGGGGCACAGTGACTGGGTACAGAAACACTCCTTCAGGGGGCACAGTGACTGGGTACAGAAACACTCCTTCAGAGAGCACAGTGACTGGGTACAGAAACACTCCTTCAGAGAGCACAGTGACTGGGTACAGAAACACTCCTTCAGGGAGCACAGTGACTGGGTACAGAAACACTCCTTCAGGGGGCACAGTGACTGGGTACAGAAACACTCCTTCAGAGAGCACAGTGACTGGGTACAGAAACACTCCTTCAGAGAGCACAGTGACTGGGTACAGAAACACTCCTTCAGAGAGCACAGTGACTGGGTACAGAAACACTCCTTCAGGGAGCACAGTGACTGGGTACAGAAACACTCCTTCAGAGAGCACAGTGACTGGGTACAGAAACACTCCTTCAGAGAGCACAGTGACTGGGTACAGAAACACTCCTTCAGGGAGCACAGTGACTGGGTACAGAAACACTCCTTCAGAGAGCACAGTGACTGGGTACAGAAACACTCCTTCAGGGAGCACAGTGACTGGGTACAGAAACACTCCTTCAGAGAGCACAGTGACTGGGTACAGAAACACTCCTTCAGAGAGCACAGTGACTGGGTACAGAAACACTCCTTCAGGGAGCACAGTGACTGGGTATAGAAACACTCCTTCAGGGAGCACAGTGACTGGGTACAGAAACACTCCTTCAGAGAGCACAGTCACTGGGTACAGAAACACTCCTTCAGAGAGCACAGTGACTGGGTACAGAAACACTCCTTCAGGGGGCACAGTGACTGGGTACAGAAACACTCCTTCAGAGAGCACAGTGACTGGGTACAGAAACACTCCTTCAGAGAGCACAGTGACTGGGTACAGAAACACTCCTTCAGAGAGCACAGTGACTGGGAACAGAAACACTCCTTCAGAGAGTACAGTGACTGGGAACAGAAACACTCCTTCAGAGAGCACAGTGACTGGGTACAGAAACACTCCTTCAGAGAGTACAGTGACTGGGTACAGAAACACTCCTTCAGAGAGCACAGTGACTGGGAACAGAAACACTCCTTCAGAGAGCACAGTGACTGGGTACAGAAACACTCCTTCAGAGAGTACAGTGACTGGGTACAGAAACACTCCTTCAGAGAGCACAGTGACTGGGAACAGAAACACTCCTTCAGAGAGTACAGTGACTGGGTACAGAAACACTCCTTCAGAGAGCACAGTGACTGGGTACAGAAACACTCCTTCAGAGAGCACAGTGACTGGGAACAGAAACACTCCTTCAGAGAGCACAGTGACTGTATACAGAAACACTCCTTCAGAGAGCACAGTGACTGGGTACAGAAACACTCCTTCAGAGAGTACAGTGACTGGGTACAGAAACACTCCTTCAGAGAGCACAGTGACTGGGTACAGAAACACTCCTTCAGAGAGCACAGTGACTGGGTACAGAAACACTCCTTCAGGGAGCACAGTGACTGGGTACAGAAACACTCCTTCAGGGAGTACAGTGACTGGGTACAGAAACGCTCCTTCAGAGAGCACAGTGACTGGGTACAGAAACACTCCTTCAGAGAGCACAGTGACTGGGTACAGAAACACTCCTTCAGAGAGCACAGTGACTGGGTACAGAAACACTCCTTCAGAGAGCACAGTGACTGGGTACAGAAACGCTCCTTCAGAGAGTACAGTAACTGGGTACAGAAACACTCCTTCAGGGGGCACAGTGACTGGGTACAGAAACACTCCTTCAGAGAGCACAGTGACTGGGTACAGAAACACTCCTTCAGGGGGCACAGTGACTGGGTACAGAAACACTCCTTCAGAGAGCACAGTGACTGGGTACAGAAACACTCCTTCAGAGAGCACAGTGACTGGGTACAGAAACGCTCCTATCGAGAGCACAGTGACTGGGTACAGAAACGCTCCTTCAGAGAGCACAGTGACTGGGTACAGAAACACTCCTTCAGAGAGCACAGTGACTGGGTACAGAAACACTCCTTCAGGGGGCACAGTGACTGTGTACAGAAACACTCCTTCAGGGAGCACAGTGACTGGGTACAGAAACACTCCTTCAGGGGGCACAGTGACTGGGTACAGAAACACTCCTTCAGAGAGTACAGTGACTGGGTACAGAAACACTCCTTCAGAGAGCACAGTGACTGGGTACAGAAACACTCCTTCAGAGAGCACAGTGACTGGGTACAGAAACGCTCCTTCAGAGAACACAGTGACTGGGTACAGAAACACTCCTTCAGAGAGCACAGTGACTGGGTGCAGAAACACTCCTTCAGAGAGCACAGTGACTGGGTACAGAAACACTCCTTCAGAGAGCACAGTGACTGGGTACAGAAACACTCCTTCAGAGAGCACAGTGACTGGGTACAGAAACACTCCTTCAGAGAGTACAGTGACTGGGTACAGAAACACTCCTTCAGAGAGCACAGTGCCTGGGTACAGAAACACTCCTTCAGAGAGCACAGTGCCTGGGTACAGAAACACTCCTTCAGAGGGCACAGTGCCTGGGTACAGAAACACTCCTTCAGAGAGCACAGTGCCTGGGTACAGAAACACTCCTTCAGAGAGCACAGTGACTGTGTACAGAAACACTCCTTCAGGGAGCACAGTGACTGGGTACAGAAACACTCCTTCAGAGAGCACAGTGACTGGGTACAGAAACACTCCTTCAGAGAGCACAGTGACTGTGTACAGAAACACTCCTTCAGAGAGCACAGTGCCTGGGTACAGAAACACTCCTTCAGAGAGCACAGTGCCTGGGTACAGAAACACTCCTTCAGAGAGCACAGTGACTGGGTACAGAAACACTCCCTCAGAGAGCACAGTGACTGGGTACAGAAACACTCCTTCAGGGAGCACAGTGAATGGATACAGAAACACTCCTTCAGAGAGCACAGTGATTGGGTACAGAAACACTCCTTCAGGGAGCACAGTGACTGGGTACAGAAACACTCCTTCAGGGGGCACAGTGACTGGGTACAGAAACACTCCTTCAGGGAGCACAGTGAATGGATACAGAAACACTCCTTCAGAGAGCACAGTGATTGGGTACAGAAACACTCCTTCAGGGGGCACAGTGACTGGGTACAGAAACACTCCTTCAGGGAGCACAGTGACTGGGTACAGAAACACTCCTTCAGAGAGTACAGTAACTGGGTACAGAAACACTCCTTCAGGGGGCACAGTGACTGGGTACAGAAACACTCCTTCAGAGAGTACAGTGACTGGGTACAGAAACACTCCTTCAGGGGGCACAGTGACTGGGTACAGAAACACTCCATCAGAGAGCACAGTGACTGGGTACAGAAAAACTCCTTCAGGGAGCATAGTGACTGGGTACAGAAACACTCCTTCAGGGAGCACAGTGACTGGGTACAGAAACACTCCTTCAGGGGGCACAGTGACTGGGTACAGAAACACTCCTTCAGGGAGCATAGTGACTGGGTACAGAAACACTCCTTCAGAGAGCACAGTGACTGGGTACAGAAACACTCCTTCAGGGAGCACAGTGACTGGGTACAGAAACACTCCTTCAGAGAGTACAGTGACTGGGTACAGAAACACTCCTTCAGGGGGCACAGTGACTGGGTACAGAAACACTCCATCAGAGAGCACAGTGACTGGGTACAGAAACACTCCTTCAGGGAGCACAGTAAGTGGGTACAGAAACACTCCTTCAGAGAGCACAGTGACTGGGTACAGAAACACTCCTTCAGGGGGCACAGTGACTGGGTACAGAAACACTCCTTCAGAGAGCACAGTGATTGGGTACAGAAACACTCCTTCAGAGAGCACAGTGACTGGGTACAGAAACACTCCTTCAGAGAGCACAGTGACTGGGTACAGAAACACTCCTTCAGAGAGCACAGTGACTGGGTACAGAAACACTCCTTCAGAGAGCACAGTGACTGGGTACAGAAACACTCCTTCAGGGAACACAGTGACTGGGTACAGAAACACTCCTTCAGGGAGCACAGTGACTGGGTACAGAAACACTCCTTCAGGGGGCACAGTGACTGGGTACAGAAACACTCCTTCAGGGGGCACAGTGACTGGGTACAGAAACACTCCTTCAGAGAGCACAGTGACTGGGTACAGAAACACTCCTTCAGAGAGCACAGTGACTGGGTACAGAAACACTCCTTCAGAGAGCACAGTGACTGGGTACAGAAACACTCCTTCAGGGAGCACAGTGACTGGGTACAGAAACACTCCTTCAGGGAGCACAGTGACTGGGTACAGAAACACTCCTTCAGAGAGCACAGTAACTGGGTACAGAAACACTCCTTCAGAGAGCACAGTGACTGGGTACAGAAACACTCCTTCAGGGGGCACAGTGATTGGGTACAGAAACACTCCTTCAGAGAGCACAGTGACTGGGTACAGAAACACTCCTTCAGGGAGCACAGTGACTGGGTACAGAAACACTCCTTCAGAGAGCACAGTGACTGGGTACAGAAACACTCCTTCAGAGAGCACAGTCACTGAGTACAGAAACACTCCTTCAGAGAGTACAGTGACTGGGTACAGAAACACTCCTTCAGGGGGCACAGTGACTGGGTACAGAAACACTCCTTCAGAGAGCACAGTGACTGGGTACAGAAACACTCCTTCAGAGAGCACAGTGACTGGGTACAGAAACACTCCTTCAGAGAGCACAGTGACTGGGTACAGAAACACTCCCTCAGAGAGCACAGTGACTGGGTATAGAAACACTCCTTCAGAGAGCACAGTGACTGGGTACAGAAACACTCCTTCAGAGAGCACAGTGACTGGGTACAGAAACACTCCCTCAGAGAGCACAGTGACTGGGTATAGAAACACTCCTTCAGAGAGCACAGTGACTGGGTACAGAAACACTCCTTCAGGAGCACAGTGACTGGGTACAGAAACACTCCTTCAGGGAGCACAGTTACTGGGTACAGAAACACTCCTTCAGAGAGTACAGTGACTGGGTACAGAAACACTCCTTCAGAGAGCACAGTGACTGGGTACAGAAACACTCCTTCAGAGAGCACAGTGACTGGGTACAGAAACACTCCTTCAGGGAGCACAGTTACTGGGTACAGAAACACTCCTTCAGAGAGCACAGTGACTGGGTACAGAAACACTCCTTCAGAGAGCACAGTGACTGGGTACAGAAACACTCCTTCAGAGAGCACAGTGACTGGGTACAGAAACACTCCTTCAGAGAGCACAGTGACTGGGTACAGAAACACTCCTTCAGAGAGCACAGTGACTGGGTACAGAAACACTCCTTCAGAGAGCACAGTGACTGTATACAGAAACACTCCTTCAGAGAGCACAGTGACTGGGTACAGAAACACTCCTTCAGAGAGCACAGTGACTGGGTACAGAAACACTCCTTCAGGGGGCACAGTGACTGGGTACAGAAACACTCCTTCAGGGAGCACAGTGACTGGGTACAGAAACACTCCTTCAGAGAGCACAGTGACTGGGTACAGAAACACTCCTTCAGGGGGCACAGTGACTGGGTACAGGAACACTCCTTCAGAGAGCACAGTGACTGTATACAGAAACACTCCTTCAGAGAGCACAGTGACTGGGTACAGAAACACTCCTTCAGAGAGCACAGTGACTGTATACAGAAACACTCCTTCAGAGAGCACTGTGACTGGGTACAGAAACACTCCTTCAGAGAGCACAGTGACTGGGTACAGAAACACTCCTTCAGAGAGCACAGTGACTGGGTACAGAAACACTCCTTCAGAGAGCACAGTGACTGGGTACAGAAACACTCCTTCAGAGAGCACAGTGACTGGGTACAGAAACACTCCTTCAGAGAGCACAGTGACTGGGTACAGAAACACTCCTTCAGAGAGCACAGTGACTGGGTACAGAAACACTCCTTCAGAGAGCACAGTGACTGGGTACAGAAACACTCCTTCAGAGAGCACAGTGACTGTATACAGAAACACTCCTTCAGAGAGCACTGTGACTGGGTACAGAAACACTCCTTCAGAGAGCACAGTGACTGGGTACAGAAACACTCCTTCAGGGAGCACAGTGACTGGGTACAGAAACACTCCCTCAGTGAGCACAGTGACTGGGTACAGAAACACTCCTTCAGAGAGCACAGTGACTGGGTACAGAAACACTCCTTCAGGGAGCACAGTGACTGGGTACAGAAACACTCCTTCAGAGGGCACAGTGACTGGGTACAGAAACACTCCTTCAGAGAGCACAGTGACTGGGTACAGAAACACTCCTTCAGAGAGCACAGTGACTGGGTACAGAAACACTCCTTCAGGGGGCACAGTGACTGGGTACAGAAACACTCCTTCAGGGGGCACAGTGACTGGGTACAGAAACACTCCTTCAGAGAGCACAGTGACTGGGTACAGAAACACTCCTTCAGAGAGCACAGTGACTGGGTACAGAAACACTCCTTCAGGGGGCACAGTGACTGGGTACAGAAACACTCCTTCAGAGAGCACAGTGACTGGGTACAGAAACACTCCTTCAGAGAGCACAGTGACTGGGTACAGAAACACTCCTTCAGAGAGCACAGTGACTGGGTACAGAAACACACCTTCAGAGAGCACAGTGACTGGGTACAGAAACACTCCTTCAGAGAGCACAGTGACTGGGTACAGAAACACTCCTTCAGGGGGCACAGTGACTGGGTACAGAAACACTCCTTCAGGGGGCACAGTGACTGGGTACAGAAACACTCCATCAGAGAGCACAGTGACTGGGTACAGAAACACTCCTTCAGAGAGCACAGTGACTGGGTACAGAAACACTCCTTCAGAGAGCACAGTGACTGGGTACAGAAACACTCCTTCAGGGGGCACAGTGACTGGGTACAGAAACACTCCATCAGAGAGCACAGTGACTGGGTACAGAAACACTCCTTCAGAGAGCACAGTGACTGGGTACAGAAACACTCCTTCAGGGAGCACAGTGACTGGGTACAGAAACACTCCTTCAGGGAGCACAGTGACTGGGTACAGAAACACTCCTTCAGGGAGCACAGTGACTAGGTACAGAAACACTCCTTCAGAGAGCGCAGTGACTGGGTACAGAAACACTCCTTCAGAGAGCGCAGTGACTGGGTACAGAAACACTCCTTCAGAGAGCACAGTGACTGGGTACAGAAACACTCCTTCAGAGAGCACAGTGACTGGGTACAGAAACACTCCTTCAGGGAGCACAGTGACTGGGTACAGAAACACTCCTTCAGAGAGCACAGTGACTGGGTACAGAAACACTCCTTCAGGGGGCACAGTGACTGGGTACAGAAACACTCCATCAGAGAGCACAGTGACTGGGTACAGAAACACTCCCTCAGAGAGCACAGTGACTGGGTACAGAAACACTCCTTCAGAGAGCACAGTGACTGGGTACAGAAACACTCCTTCAGAGAGCACAGTGACTGGGTACAGAAACACTCCTTCAGGGGGCACAGTGACTGGGTACAGAAACACTCCATCAGAGAGCACAGTGACTGGGTACAGAAACACACCTTCAGGGGGCACAGTGACTGGGTACAGAAACACTCCTTCAGGGAGCACAGTGACTGGGTACAGAAACACTCCTTCAGAGAGCACAGTAACTGGGTACAGAAACACTCCTTCAGAGAGCACAGTGACTGGGTACAGAAACACTCCTTCAGGGAGCACAGTGACTAGGTACAGAAACACTCCTTCAGAGAGCACAGTGACTGGGGACAGAAACACTCCTTCAGAGAGCACAGTGACTGGGGACAGAAACACTCCTTCAGAGAGCACAGTAACTGGGTACAGAAACACTCCTTCAGAGAGCACAGTGACTGGGTACAGAAACACTCCTTCAGGGAGCACAGTGACTAGGTACAGAAACACTCCTTCAGAGAGCACAGTGACTGGGGACAGAAACACTCCTTCAGAGAGCACAGTGACTGGGGACAGAAACACTCCTTCAGAGAGCACAGTAACTGGGTACAGAAACACTCCTTCAGAGAGCACAGTGACTGGGTACAGAAACACTCCTTCAGGGAGCACAGTGACTAGGTACAGAAACACTCCTTCAGAGAGCACAGTGACTGGGGACAGAAACACTCCTTCAGAGAGCACAGTGACTGGGTACAGAAACACTCCTTCAGGGGGCACAGTGACTGGGTACAGAAACACTCCTTCAGGGAGCACAGTGACTGGGTACAGAAACACTCCTTCAGAGAGCACAGTGACTGGGTACAGAAACACTCCTTCAGAGAGCACAGTGACTGGGTACAGAAACACTCCTTCAGAGAGCACAGTGACTGGGAACAGAAACACTCCTTCAGAGAGCACAGTGACTGGGTACAGAAACACTCCTTCAGAGAGCACAGTGACTGGGTACAGAAACACTCCTTCAGAGAGCACAGTGACTGGGAACAGAAACACTCCTTCAGAGAGCACAGTGACTGGGTACAGAAACACTCCCTCAGAGAGCACAGTGACTAGGTACAGAAACACTCCTTCAGAGAGCACAGTGACTGGGGACAGAAACACTCCTTCAGAGAGCACAGTGACTGGGTACAGAAACACTCCTTCAGAGAGCACAGTGACTGGGTACAGAAACACTCCTTCAGAGAGCACAGTGACTGGGGACAGAAACACTCCTTCAGAGAGCACAGTGACTGGGTACAGAAACACTCCTTCAGAGAGCACAGTGACTGGGTACAGAAACACTCCTTCAGAGAGCACAGTGACTGGGTCCAGAAACACTCCTTCAGAGAGCACAGTGACTGGGTCCAGAAACACTCCTTCAGAGAGCACAGTGACTGGGTACAGAAACACTCCTTCAGAGAGCACAGTGACTGGGTACAGAAACACTCCTTCAGAGAGCACAGTGACTGGGGACAGAAACACTCCTTCAGAGAGCACAGTGACTGGGTACAGAAACACTCCTTCAGAGAGCACAGTGACTGGGGACAGAAACACTCCTTCAGGGGGCACAGTGACTGGGGACAGAAACACTCCTTCAGGGGGCACAGTGACTGGGTACAGAAACACTCCTTCAGGGAGCACAGTGACTGGGTACAGAAACACTCCTTCAGAGAGCACAGTGACTGGGTACAGAAACACTCCTTCAGAGAGCACAGTGACTGGGTACAGAAACACTCCTTCAGAGAGCACAGTGACTGGGTACAGAAACACTCCTTCAGGGAGCACAGTGACTGGGTACAGAAACACTCCTTCAGAGAGCACAGTGACTGGGTACAGAAACACTCCTTCAGAGAGCACAGTGACTGGGTACAGAAACACTCCTTCAGGGAGCACAGTGACTGGGTACAGAAACACTCCTTCAGAGAGCACAGTGACTGGGTACAGAAACACTCCTTCAGAGAGCACAGTGACTGGGTACAGAAACACTCCTTCAGGGAGCACAGTGACTGGGTACAGAAACACTCCTTCAGAGAGCACAGTGACTGGGTACAGAAACACTCCTTCAGAGATCACAGTGACTGGGTACAGAAACACTCCTTCAGAGAGCACAGTGACTGGGTACAGAAACACTCCTTCAGGGAGCACAGTGACTGGGTACAGAAACACTCCTTCAGGGAGCACAGTGACTGGGTACAGAAACACTCCTTCAGAGAGCACAGTGACTGGGTACAGAAACACTCCTTCAGGGGGCACAGTGACTGGGTACAGAAACACTCCTTCAGGGGGCACAGTGACTGGGTACAGAAACACTCCTTCAGAGAGCACAGTGACTGGGTACAGAAACACTCCTTCAGAGAGCACAGTGACTGGGGACAGAAACACTCCTTCAGAGAGCACAGTGACTGGGTACAGAAACACTCCTTCAGGGAGCACAGTGACTGGGTACAGAAACACTCCTTCAGAGAGCACAGTGACTGGGTACAGAAACACTCCTTCAGAGAGCACAGTGACTGGGGACAGAAACACTCCTTCAGAGAGCACAGTGACTGGGGACAGAAACACTCCTTCAGAGAGCACAGTGACTGGGTACAGAAACACTCCTTCAGGGGGCACAGTGACTGGGTACAGAAACACACCTTCAGGGAGCACAGTGACTGGGTACAGAAACACTCCTTCAGGGGGCACAGTGACTGGGTACAGAAACACTCCTTCAGAGAGCACAGTGACTGGGTACAGAAACACTCCTTCAGAGAGCACAGTGACTGGGGACAGAAACACTCCTTCAGGGGGCACAGTGACTGGGTACAGAAACACTCCTTCAGGGAGCACAGTGACTGGGTACAGAAACACTCCTTCAGAGAGCACAGTGACTGGGTACAGAAACACTCCTTCAGAGAGCACAGCGACTGGGTACAGAAACACTCCTTCGGGGAGCACAGTGACTGGGGACAGAAACACTCCTTCAGAGAGCACAGTGACTGGGTACAGAAACACTCCTTCAGAGAGCACTGTAACTGGGTACAGAAACACTCCTTCAGGGAGCACAGTGACTGGGTACAGAAACACTCCTTCAGAGAGCACAGTGACTGGGTACAGAAACACACCTTCAGAGAGCACAGTGACTGGGTACAGAAACACTCCTTCAGAGAGCACAGTGACTGGGTACAGAAACACTCCTTCAGAGAGCACAGTGACTGGGTACAGAAACACTCCTTCAGAGAGCACAGTGACTGGGTACAGAAACACTCCTTCAGAGAGCACAGTGACTGGGTACAGAAACACTCCCTCAGAGAGCACAGTGACTGGGTACAGAAACACACCTTCAGAGAGCACAGTGACTGGGTACAGAAACACTCCGTCAGAGGGCACAGTGACTGGGTACAGAAACACTCCTTCAGGGGGCACAGAGACTGGGTACAGAAACACTCCTTCAGAGAGCACAGTGACTGGGTACAGAAACACTCCTTCAGAGAGCACAGTGACTGGGTACAGAAACACTCCGTCAGAGGGCACAGTGACTGGGTACAGAAACACTCCTTCAGGGGGCACAGAGACTGGGTACAGAAACACTCCTTCAGGGAGCACAGTGACTGGGTACAGAAACACTCCTTCAGAGAGCACAGTGACTGGGTACAGAAACACTCCTTCAGAGAGCACAGTGACTGGGTACAGAAACACTCCTTCAGGGAGCACAGTGACTGGGGACAGAAACACTCCTTCAGGGAGCACAGTGACTGGGGACAGAAACACTCCATCAGAGAGCACAGTGACTGGGTACAGAAACACTCCTTCAGGGAGCACAGTGACTGGGTACAGAAACACTCCTTCAGAGAGCACAGTGACTGGGTACAGAAACACTCCTTCAGGGAGCACAGTGACTGGGTACAGAAACACTCCTTCAGAGAGCACAGTGACTGGGTACAGAAACACTCCTTCAGGGAGCACAGTGACTGGGTACAGAAACACTCCTTCAGGGGGCACAGTGACTGGGTACAGAAACACTCCTTCAGAGAGCACAGTGACTGGGTACAGAAACACTCCTTCAGAGAGCACAGTGACTGGGTACAGAAACACTCCTTCAGGGGGCACAGTGACTGGGTACAGAAACACTCCTTCAGAGAGCACAGTGACTGGGTACAGAAACACTCCTTCAGAGAGCACAGTGACTGGGTACAGAAACACTCCTTCAGGGAGCACAGTGACTGGGTACAGAAACACTCCTTCAGAGAGCACAGTGACTGGGTACAGAAACACTCCTTCAGGGAGCACAGTGACTGGGTACAGAAACACTCCTTCAGGGGGCATAGTGACTGGGTACAGAAACACTCCTTCAGGGAGCACAGTGACTGGGTACAGAAACACTCCTTCAGGGAGCACAGTGACTGGGTACAGAAACACTCCTTCAGAGAGCACAGTGACTGGGTACAGAAACACTCCTTCAGGGAGCACAGTGACTGGGTACAGAAACACTCCTTCAGGGAGCACAGTGACTGGGTACAGAAACACTCCTTCAGAGAGCACAGTGACTGGGTACAGAAACACTCCTTCAGAGAGCACAGTGACTGGGTACAGAAACACTCCTTCAGGGAGCACAGTGACTGGGTACAGAAACACTCCATCAGAGAGCACAGTGACTGGGTACAGAAACACTCCTTCAGAGAGCACAGTGACTGTGTACAGAAACACTCCATCAGGGAGCACAGTGACTGGGTACAGAAACACTCCTTCAGAGAGCACAGTGACTGGGTACAGAAACACTCCTTCAGAGAGCACAGTGACTGGGTACAGAAACACTCCTTCAGAGAGCACAGTGACTGGGTACAGAAACACTCCTTCAGAGAGCACAGTGACTGGGTACAGAAACACTCCTTCAGGGAGCACAGTGACTGGGTACAGAAACACTCCTTCAGGGAGCACAGTGACTGGGTACAGAAACACTCCTTCAGAGAGCACAGTGACTGGGTACAGAAACACTCCTTCAGAGAGCACAGTGACTGGGTACAGAAACACTCCTTCAGAGAGCACAGTGACTGGATACAGAAACACTCCTTCAGGGGGCACAGTGACTGGGTACAGAAACACTCCTTCAGGGAGCACCGTGACTGGATACAGAAACACTCCTTCAGGGGGCACAGTGACTGGGTACAGAAACACTCCTTCAGGGAGCGCAGTGACTGGGTACAGAAACACTCCTTCAGGGGGCACAGTGACTGGGTACAGAAACACTCCTTCAGAGAGCACAGTGACTGGGTACAGAAACACTCCTTCAGGGAGCACAGTGACTGGGTACAGAAACACTCCTTCAGGGAGCGCAGTGACTGGGTACAGAAACACTCCTTCAGGGGGCACAGTGACTGGGTACAGAAACACTCCTTCAGAGAGCACAGTGACTGGGTACAGAAACACTCCTTCAGGGAGCACAGTGACTGGGTACAGAAACACTCCTTCAGGGAGCACAGTAACTGGGTACAGAAACACTCCTTCAGAGAGCACAGTGACTGGATACAGAAACACTCCTTCAGGGGGCACAGTGACTGGGTACAGAAACACACCTTGGGAGCACAGTGACTGGGTACAGAAACACTCCTTCAGAGAGCACAGTGACTGGGTACAGAAACACTCCTTCAGGGAGCACAGTGACTGGGTACAGAAACACTCCTTCAGAGAGCACAGTGACTGGGTACAGAAACACTCCTTCAGAGAGCACAGTGACTGGGTACAGAAACACTCCTTCAGAGAGCACAGTGACTGGGTACAGAAACACTCCTTCAGAGAGCACAGAGACTGGGTACAGAAACACTCCTTCAGAGAGCACAGTGACTGGGTACAGAAACACTCCTTCAGAGAGCACAGTGACTGGGTACAGAAACACTCCTTCAGGGAGCACAGTGACTGGGTACAGAAACACTCCTTCAGGGGGCACAGTGACTGGGTACAGAAACACTCCTTCAGAGAGCACAGTGACTGGGTACAGAAACACTCCTTCAGAGAGCACAGTGACTGGGTACAGAAACACTCCTTCAGAGGGCACAGTGACTGGGTACAGAAACACTCCTTCAGAGGGCACAGTGACTGGGTACAGAAACACTCCTTCAGGGAGCACAGTGACTGGGTACAGAAACACTCCTTCAGAGAGCACAGTGACTGGGTACAGAAACACTCCTTCAGAGAGCACAGTGACTGGGTACAGAAACACTCCTTCAGAGAGCACAGTGACTGGGTACAGAAACACTCCTTCAGAGAGCACAGTGACTGGGTACAGAAACACTCCTTCAGAGAGCACAGTGACTGGGTACAGAAACACTCCTTCAGAGAGCACAGTGACTGGGTACAGAAACACTCCTTCAGGGAGCACAGTGACTGGGTACAGAAACACTCCTTCAGAGGGCACAGTGACTGGGTACAGAAACACTCCTTCAGGGGGCACAGTGACTGGGTACAGAAACACTCCTTCAGAGAGCACAGTGACTGGGTACAGAAACACTCCTTCAGAGAGCACAGTGACTGGGTACAGAAACACTCCTTCAGAGAGCACAGTGACTGGGAACAGAAACACTCCTTCAGAGAGCACAGTGACTGGGTACAGAAACACTCCTTCAGAGAGCACAGTGACTGGGAACAGAAACACTCCTTCAGAGAGCACAGTGACTGGGTACAGAAACACTCCTTCAGAGAGCACAGTGACTGGGTACAGAAACACTCCTTCAGGGGGCACAGTGACTGGGTACAGAAACACGCCTTCAGGGAGCACAGTGATTGGGTACAGAAACACTCCTTCAGAGAGCACAGTGACTGGGTACAGAAACACTCCTTCAGAGAGCACAGTGACTGGGTACAGAAACACTCCTTCAGGGGGCACAGTGACTGGGTACAGAAACACTCCTTCAGGGAGCACAGTGACTGGGTATAGAAACACTCCTTCAGGGAACACAGTGACTGGGTACAGAAACACTCCTTCAGAGAGCACAGTGACTGGGTACAGAAACACTCCTTCAGGGAGCACAGTGACTGGGTACAGAAACACTCCTTCAGGGAGCACAGTGACTGGGTATAGAAACACTCCTTCAGGGAACACAGTGACTGGGTACAGAAACACTCCTTCAGAGAGCACAGTGACTGGGTACAGAAACACTCCTTCAGAGAGCACAGTGACTGGGTACAGAAACACTCCTTCAGGGAGCACAGTGACTGGGTACAGAAACACTCCTTCAGAGAGCACAGTGACTGGGTACAGAAACACTCCTTCAGAGAGCACAGTGACTGGGTATAGAAACACTCCTTCAGGGAACACAGTGACTGGGTACAGAAACACTCCTTCAGAGAGCACAGTGACTGAGTACAGAAACACTCCTTCAGAGGGCACAGTGACTGGGTACAGAAACACTCCTTCAGAGAGCACAGTGACTGGGTACAGAAACACTCCTTCAGAGAGCACAGTGACTGGGTACAGAAACACTCCTTCAGGGAGCACAGTGACTGGGTACAGAAACACTCCTTCAGGGGGCACAGTGACTGGGTACAGAAACACTCCTTCAGAGAGCACAGTGACTGGGTACAGAAACACTCCTTCAGGGAGCACAGTGACTGGGTACAGAAACACTCCTTCAGAGAGCACAGTGACTGGGTACAGAAACACTCCTTCAGGGAGCACAGTGACTGGGTACAGAAACACTCCTTCAGAGAGCACAGTGACTGGGTACAGAAACACTCCTTCAGAGAGCACAGTGACTGGGTACAGAAACACTCCTTCAGGGAGCACAGTGACTGGGTACAGAAACACTCCTTCAGGGAGCACAGTGACTGGGTACAGAAACACTCCTTCAGGGAGCACAGTGACTGGGTACAGAAACACTCCTTCAGAGAGCACAGTGACTGGGTACAGAAACACTCCTTCAGAGAGCACAGTGACTGGGTACAGAAACACACCTTGGGAGCACAGTGACTGGGTACAGAAACACTCCTTCAGAGAGCACAGTGACTGGGTACAGAAACACTCCTTCAGAGAGCACAGTGACTGGGTACAGAAACACTCCTTCAGGGGGCACAGTGACTGGGTACAGAAACACTCCTTCAGGGAGCACAGTGACTGGGTACAGAAACACTCCTTCAGAGAGCACAGTGACTGGGTACAGAAACACTCCTTCAGAGAGCACAGTGACTGGGTACAGAAACACTCCTTCAGAGAGCACAGAGACTGGGTACAGAAACACTCCTTCAGAGAGCACAGTGACTGGGTACAGAAACACTCCTTCAGAGAGCACAGTGACTGGGTACAGAAACACTCCTTCAGGGAGCACAGTGACTGGGTACAGAAACACTCCTTCAGGGGGCACAGTGACTGGGTACAGAAACACTCCTTCAGAGAGCACAGTGACTGGGTACAGAAACACTCCTTCAGAGAGCACAGTGACTGGGTACAGAAACACTCCTTCAGAGGGCACAGTGACTGGGTACAGAAACACTCCTTCAGAGGGCACAGTGACTGGGTACAGAAACACTCCTTCAGGGAGCACAGTGACTGGGTACAGAAACACTCCTTCAGAGAGCACAGTGACTGGGTACAGAAACACTCCTTCAGAGAGCACAGTGACTGGGTACAGAAACACTCCTTCAGAGAGCACAGTGACTGGGTACAGAAACACTCCTTCAGAGAGCACAGTGACTGGGTACAGAAACACTCCTTCAGAGAGCACAGTGACTGGGTACAGAAACACTCCTTCAGAGAGCACAGTGACTGGGTACAGAAACACTCCTTCAGGGAGCACAGTGACTGGGTACAGAAACACTCCTTCAGAGGGCACAGTGACTGGGTACAGAAACACTCCTTCAGGGGGCACAGTGACTGGGTACAGAAACACTCCTTCAGAGAGCACAGTGACTGGGTACAGAAACACTCCTTCAGAGAGCACAGTGACTGGGTACAGAAACACTCCTTCAGAGAGCACAGTGACTGGGAACAGAAACACTCCTTCAGAGAGCACAGTGACTGGGTACAGAAACACTCCTTCAGAGAGCACAGTGACTGGGAACAGAAACACTCCTTCAGAGAGCACAGTGACTGGGTACAGAAACACTCCTTCAGAGAGCACAGTGACTGGGTACAGAAACACTCCTTCAGGGGGCACAGTGACTGGGTACAGAAACACGCCTTCAGGGAGCACAGTGATTGGGTACAGAAACACTCCTTCAGAGAGCACAGTGACTGGGTACAGAAACACTCCTTCAGAGAGCACAGTGACTGGGTACAGAAACACTCCTTCAGGGGGCACAGTGACTGGGTACAGAAACACTCCTTCAGGGAGCACAGTGACTGGGTATAGAAACACTCCTTCAGGGAACACAGTGACTGGGTACAGAAACACTCCTTCAGAGAGCACAGTGACTGGGTACAGAAACACTCCTTCAGGGAGCACAGTGACTGGGTACAGAAACACTCCTTCAGGGAGCACAGTGACTGGGTATAGAAACACTCCTTCAGGGAACACAGTGACTGGGTACAGAAACACTCCTTCAGAGAGCACAGTGACTGGGTACAGAAACACTCCTTCAGAGAGCACAGTGACTGGGTACAGAAACACTCCTTCAGGGAGCACAGTGACTGGGTACAGAAACACTCCTTCAGAGAGCACAGTGACTGGGTACAGAAACACTCCTTCAGAGAGCACAGTGACTGGGTATAGAAACACTCCTTCAGGGAACACAGTGACTGGGTACAGAAACACTCCTTCAGAGAGCACAGTGACTGAGTACAGAAACACTCCTTCAGAGGGCACAGTGACTGGGTACAGAAACACTCCTTCAGAGAGCACAGTGACTGGGTACAGAAACACTCCTTCAGAGAGCACAGTGACTGGGTACAGAAACACTCCTTCAGGGAGCACAGTGACTGGGTACAGAAACACTCCTTCAGGGGGCACAGTGACTGGGTACAGAAACACTCCTTCAGAGAGCACAGTGACTGGGTACAGAAACACTCCTTCAGGGAGCACAGTGACTGGGTACAGAAACACTCCTTCAGAGAGCACAGTGACTGGGTACAGAAACACTCCTTCAGGGAGCACAGTGACTGGGTACAGAAACACTCCTTCAGGGAGCACAGTGACTGGGTACAGAAACACTCCTTCAGGGAGCACAGTGACTGGGTACAGAAACACTCCTTCAGGGAGCACAGTGACTGGGTACAGAAACACTCCTTCAGAGAGCACAGTGACTGGGTACAGAAACACTCCTTCAGAGAGCACAGTGACTGGGTACAGAAACACACCTTGGGAGCACAGTGACTGGGTACAGAAACACTCCTTCAGAGAGCACAGTGACTGGGTACAGAAACACTCCTTCAGAGAGCACAGTGACTGGGTACAGAAACACTCCTTCAGAGAGCACAGTGACTGGGTACAGAAACACTCCTTCAGGGAGCACAGTGACTGGGTACAGAAACACTCCTTCAGAGAGCACAGTGACTGGGTACAGAAACACTCCTTCAGAGAGCACAGAGACTGGGTACAGAAACACTCCTTCAGAGAGCACAGTGACTGGGTACAGAAACACTCCTTCAGAGAGCACAGTGACTGGGTACAGAAACACTCCTTCAGAGAGCACAGTGACTGGGTACAGAAACACTCCTTCAGAGAGTACAGTGACTGGGTACAGAAACACTCCTTCAGAGAGCACAGTGACTGGGTACAGAAACACTCCTTCAGAGAGCACAGTGACTGGGTACAGAAACACTCCTTCAGGGAGCACAGTGACTGGGTACAGAAACACTCCTTCAGAGAGCACAGAGACTGGGTACAGAAACACTCCTTCAGAGAGCACAGTGACTGGGTACAGAAACACTCCTTCAGAGAGCACAGTGACTGGGTACAGAAACACTCCCTCAGAGAGCACAGTGACTGGGTACAGAAACACTCCTTCAGAGAGCACAGTGACTGGGTACAGAAACACTCCTTCAGGGAGCACAGTGACTGGGTACAGAAACACTCCTTCAGAGAGCACAGTGACTGGGTACAGAAACACTCCTTCAGAGAGCACAGTGACTGGGTACAGAAACACTCCTTCAGAGAGTACAGTGACTGGGTACAGAAACACTCCCTCAGAGAGCACAGTGACTGGGTACAGAAACACTCCTTCAGAGAGCACAGTGACTGGGTACAGAAACACTCCTTCAGAGAGCACAGTGACTGGGTACAGAAACACTCCTTCAGAGAGCACAGTGACTGGGTACAGAAACACTCCTTCAGAGAGCATAGGCATTGGGTACAGAAACACTCCTTCAGAGAGCACAGTGACTGGGTACAGAAACACTCCTTCAGGGGGCACAGTGACTGGGTACAGAAACACTCCTTCAGGGAGCACAGTGATTGGGTACAGAAACACTCCTTCAGAGACCACAGTGACTGGGTACAGAAACACTCCTTCAGAGAGCACAGTGACTGGGTACAGAAACACTCCTTCAGCGAGCACAGTGACTGGGTACAGAAACACTCCTTCAGGGAACACAGTGACTGGGTACAGACACACTCCTTCAGAGAGCACAGTGACTGGGTACAGAAACACTCCTTCAGGGGGCACAGTGACTGGGTACAGAAACACTCCTTCAGAGAGCACAGTGACTGGGTACAGAAACACTCCTTCAGAGAGCACAGTGACTGGGTACAGAAACACTCCTTCAGGGGGCACAGTGACTGGGTACAGAAACACTCCTTCAGAGAGTACAGTGACTGGGTACAGAAACACTCCTTCAGAGAGTACAGTGACTGGGTACAGAAACACTCCCTCAGAGAGCACAGTGACTGGGTACAGAAACACTCCTTCAGAGAGCACAGTGACTGGGTACAGAAACACTCCTTCAGAGAGCACAGTGACTGGGTACAGAAACACTCCTTCAGAGAGCACAGTGACTGGGTACAGAAACACTCCTTCAGAGAGCATAGGCATTGGGTACAGAAACACTCCTTCAGAGAGCACAGTGACTGGGTACAGAAACACTCCTTCAGGGGGCACAGTGACTGGGTACAGAAACACTCCTTCAGGGAGCACAGTGATTGGGTACAGAAACACTCCTTCAGAGACCACAGTGACTGGGTACAGAAACACTCCTTCAGAGAGCACAGTGACTGGGTACAGAAACACTCCTTCAGCGAGCACAGTGACTGGGTACAGAAACACTCCTTCAGGGAACACAGTGACTGGGTACAGACACACTCCTTCAGAGAGCACAGTGACTGGGTACAGAAACACTCCTTCAGGGAGCACAGTGACTGGGTACAGAAACACTCCTTCAGAGAGCACAGTGACTGGGTACAGAAACACTCCTTCAGGGAACACAGTGACTGGGTACAGAAACACTCCTTCAGAGAGCACAGTGACTGGGTACAGAAACACTCCTTCAGGGGGCACAGTGACTGGGTACAGAAACACTCCTTCAGAGAGCACAGTGACTGGGTACAGAAACACTCCTTCAGAGAGCACAGTGACTGGGTACAGAAACACTCCTTCAGGGAGCACAGTGACTGGGTACAGAAACACTCCTTCAGAGAGCACAGTGACTGGGTACAGAAACACTCCTTCAGGGAACACAGTGACTGGGTACAGAAACACTCCTTCAGGGAACACAGTGACTGGGTACAGAAACACTCCTTCAGAGAGCACAGTGACTGGGTACAGAAACACTCCTTCAGAGAGCACAGTGACTGGGTACAGAAACACTCCTTCAGAGAGCACAGTGACTGGGTACAGAAACACTCCTTCAGAGAGCACAGTGACTGGGTACAGAAACACTCCTTCAGGGGGCACAGTGACTGGGTACAGAAACACTCCTTCACAGAGCACAGTGACTGGGTACAGAAACACTCCTTCAGGGGGCACAGTGACTGGGTACAGAAACACTCCTTCACAGAGCACAGTGACTGGGTACAGAAACACTCCTTCAGGGGGCACAGTGACTGGGTACAGAAACACTCCTTCACAGAGCACAGTGACTGGGTACAGAAACACTCCTTCAGGGGGCACAGTGACTGGGTACAGAAACACTCCTTCAGAGAGCACAGTGACTGGGTACAGAAACACTCCTTCAGGGAGCACAGTGACTGGGTACAGAAACACTCCTTCAGAGAGCACAGTGACTGGGTACAGAAACACTCCTTCAGGGAGCACAGTGACTGGGTACAGAAACACTCCTTCAGGGAGCACAGTGACTGGGTACAGAAACACTCCTTCAGAGAGCACAGTGACTGGGTACAGAAACACTCCTTCAGAGAGCACAGTGACTGGGTACAGAAACACTCCTTCAGGGAGCACAGTGACTGGGTACAGAAACACTCCTTCAGTGAGCACAGTGACTGGGTACAGAAACACTCCCTCAGAGAGCACAGTGACTGGGTACAGAAACACTCCTTCAGGGAGCACAGTGACTGGGTACAGAAACACTCCTTCAGAGAGCACAGTGACTGGGTACAGAAACACTCCTTCAGGGAGCACAGTGACTGGGTACAGAAACACTCCTTCAGAGAGCACAGTGACTGGGTACAGAAACACTCCTTCAGAGAGCACAGTGACTGGGTACAGAAACACTCCTTCAGGGAGCACAGTGACTGGGTACAGAAACACTCCTTCAGAGAGCACAGTGACTGGGTACAGAAACACTCCCTCAGAGAGCACAGTGACTGGGTACAGAAACACTCCTTCAGAGAGCACAGTGACTGGGTACAGAAACACTCCTTCAGAGAGCACAGTGACTGGGTACAGAAACACTCCTTCAGAGAGCACAGTGACTGGGTACAGAAACACTCCCTCAGAGAGCACGGTGACTGGGTACAGAAACACTCCTTCAGGGAGAACAGTGACTGGGTACAGAAACACACCTTCGGGGAGCACAGTGACTGGATATAGAAACACTCCTTCAGGGAGCACAGTGACTGGGTACAGAAACACTCCCTCAGAGAGCACAGTGACTGGGTACAGAAACACTCCTTCAGAGAGCACAGTGACTGGGTACAGAAACACTCCTTCAGAGAGCACAGTGACTGGGTACAGAAACACTCCCTCAGAGAGCACAGTGACTGGGTACAGAAACACTCCTTCGGGGAGAACAGTGACTGGGTACAGAAACACACCTTCGGGGAGCACAGTGACTGGATATAGAAACACTCCTTCAGAGAGCACTGTGACTGGGTACAGAAACACTCCTTCAGGGGGCACAGTGACTAGGTACAGAAACACTCCTTCAGGGAGCACAGTGACTGGGTACAGAAACACTCCTTTAGAGAGCACAGTGACTGGGTACAGAAACACTCCTTCAGAGAGCACAGTGACTGGGTACAGAAACACTCCTTCAGAGAGCACAGTGACTGGGTACAGAAACACTCCTTCAGAGAGCACAGTGACTGGGTACAGAAACACTCCTTCATAGAGCACAGTGACTGGGTACAGAAACACTCCCTCAGAGAGCACAGTGACTGGGTACAGAAACACTCCTTCATAGAGCACAGTGACTGGGTACAGAAACACTCCCTCAGAGAGCACAGTGACTGGGTACAGAAACACTCCTTCAGAGAGCACAGTGACTGGGTACAGAAACACTCCTTCAGAGAGCACAGTGACTGGGTACAGAAACACTCCTTCAGAGAGCACAGTGACTGGGTACAGAAACACTCCTTCAGAGAGCACAGTGACTGGGTACAGAAACACTCCTTCAGAGAGCACAGTGACTGGGTACAGAAACACTCCCTCAGAGAGCACAGTGACTGGGTACAGAAACACTCCTTCAGAGAGCACAGTGACTGGGTACAGATACACTCCTTCAGGGAGCACAGTGACTGGGTACAGATACACTCCTTCAGGGAGCACAGTGACTGGGTACAGAAACACTCCTTCAGGGGGCACAGTGACTGGGTACAGAAACACTCCTTCAGGGAGCACAGTGACTGGGTACAGAAACACTCCTTCAGAGAGCACAGTGACTGGGTACAGATACACTCCTTCAGGGAGCACAGTGACTGGGTACAGATACACTCCTTCAGGGAGCACAGTGACTGGGTACAGAAACACTCCTTCAGGGGGCACAGTGACTGGGTACAGAAACACTCCTTCAGGGAGCACAGTGACTGGGTACAGAAACACTCCTTCAGAGAGCACAGTGACTGGGTACAGAAACACTCCTTCAGGGGGCACAGTGACTGGGTACAGAAACACTCCTTCAGAGAGCACAGTGACTGGGTACAGAAACACTCCTTCAGGGAGCACAGTAACTGGGTACAGAAACACTCCTTCAGGGAGCACAGTGACTAGGTACAGAAACACTCCTTCAGGGAGCACAGTGACTGGGGACAGAAACACTCCTTCAGGGAGCACAGTGACTAGGTACAGAAACACTCCTTAAGGGAGCACAGTGACTGGGTACAGAAACACTCCTTCAGGGAGCACAGTAACTGGGTACAGAAACACTCCTTCAGGGAGCACAGTGACTAGGTACAGAAACACTCCTTAAGGGAGCACAGTGACTGGGGACAGAAACACTCCTTCAGGGAGCACAGTGACTAGGTACAGAAACACTCCTTAAGGGAGCACAGTGACTGGGGACAGAAACACTCCTTCAGGGAGCACAGTGACTGGGTACAGAAACACTCCTTCAGAGAGCACAGTGACTGGGTACAGAAACACTCCTTCAGGGGGCACAGTGACTGGGTACAGAAACACTCCTTCAGGGAGCACAGTGACTGGGTACAGAAACACTCCTTCAGGGAGCACAGTGACTGGGTACAGAAACACTCCTTAAGGGAGCACAGTGACTGGGGACAGAAACACTCCTTCAGGGAGCACAGTGACTAGGTACAGAAACACTCCTTAAGGGAGCACAGTGACTGGGGACAGAAACACTCCTTCAGGGAGCACAGTGACTGGGTACAGAAACACTCCTTCAGAGAGCACAGAGACTGGGTACAGAAACACTCCTTCAGGGAGCACAGTGACTGGGTACAGAAACACTCCTTCAGAGAGCACAGTGACTGGGTACAGAAACACTCCTTCAGAGAGCACAGTGACTGGGTACAGAAACACTCCTTCAGGGAGCACAGTGACTAGGTACAGAAACACTCCTTCAGAGAGCACAGTGACTGGGTACAGAAACACTCCTTCAGGGAGCACAGTGACTGGGTACAGAAACACTCCTTCAGAGAGCACAGTGACTGGGTACAGAAACACTCCTTCAGAGAGCACAGTGACTGGGTACAGAAACACTCCTTCAGAGAGCACAGTGACTGGGTACAGAAACACTCCTTCAGAGAGCACAGTGACTGGGTACAGAAACACTCCTTCAGGGGGCACAGTGACTGGGTACAGAAACACTCCTTCAGGGAGCACAGTGACTGGGTACAGAAACACTCCTTCAGGGGGCACAGTGACTGGGTACAGAAACACTCCTTCAGAGAGCACAGTGACTGGGTACAGAAACACTCCTTCAGGGGGCACAGTGACTGGGTACAGAAACACTCCTTCAGAGAGCACAGTGACTGGGTACAGAAACACTCCTTCAGGGAGCACAGTGACTGGGTACAGAAACACTCCGTCAGAGAGCACAGTGACTGGGTACAGAAACACTCCTTCAGAGAGCACAGTGACTGGGTACAGAAACACTCCTTCAGAGAGCACAGTGACTGGGTACAGAAACACTCCTTCAGGGAGCACAGTGACTGGGTACAGAAACACTCCTTCAGAGAGCACAGTGACTGGGTACAGAAACACTCCTTCAGGGGGCACAGTGACTGGGTACAGAAACACTCCTTCAGAGAGCACAGTGACTGGGTACAGAAACACTCCTTCAGGGGGCACAGTGACTGGGTACAGAAACACTCCTTCAGGGGGCACAGTGACTGGGTACAGAAACACTCCTTCAGAGGGCACAGTGACTGGGTACAGAAACACTCCTTCAGAGAGCACAGTGACTGGGTACAGAAACACTCCTTCAGGGAGCACAGTGACTGGGTACAGAAACACTCCTTCAGGGGGCACAGTGACTGGGTACAGAAACACTCCTTCAGAGAGCACAGTGACTGGGTACAGAAACACTCCTTCAGGGAGCACAGTGACTGGGTACAGAAACACTCCCTCAGGGAGCACAGTGACTGGGTACAGAAACACTCCTTCAGGGGGCACAGTGACTGGGTACAGAAACACTCCTTCAGGGAGCACAGTGACTGGGTACAGAAACACTCCTTCAGGGGGCACAGTGACTGGGTACAGAAACACTCCTTCAGGGAGCACAGTGACTGGGTACAGAAACACTCCTTCAGAGAGCACAGTGACTGGGTACAGAAACACTCCTTCAGAGAGCACAGTGACTGGGTACAGAAACACTCCTTCAGAGAGCACAGTGACTGGGTACAGAAACACTCCTTCAGAGAGCACAGTAACTGGGTACAGAAACACTCCTTCAGAGAGCACAGTGACTGGGTACAGAAACACTCCTTCAGAGAGCACAGTGACTGGGTACAGAAACACTCCTTCAGGGGGCACAGTGACTGGGTACAGAAACACTCCTTCAGAGAGCACAGTGACTGGGTACAGAAACACTCCTTCAGAGAGCACAGTGACTGGGTACAGAAACACTCCTTCAGAGAGCACAGTGACTGGGTACAGAAACACTCCTTCAGGGAGCACAGTGACTGGGTACAGAAACACTCCCTCAGAGGGCACAGTGACTGGGAACAGAAACACTCCTTCAGAGAGCACAGTGACTGGGTACAGAAACACTCCTTCAGGGGGCACAGTGACTGGGTACAGAAACACTCCTTCAGAGAGCACAGTGACTGGGTACAGAAACACTCCTTCAGAGAGCACAGTGACTGGGGACAGAAACACTCCCTCAGAGAGCACAGTGACTGGGTACAGAAACAGTCCTTCAGAGAGCACAGTGACTGGGTATAGAAACACTCCTTCAGAGAACACAGTGACTGGGGACAGAAACACTCCTTCAGGGGGCACAGTGACTGGGTACAGAAACACTCCTTCAGAGAGCACAGTGACTGGGTACAGAAACACTCCTTCAGGGGGCACAGTGACTGGGTACAGAAACACTCCTTCAGGGAGCACAGTGACTGGGTACAGAAACACTCCTTCAGAGAGCACAGTGACTGGGTGCAGAAACACTCCTTCAGAGAGCACAGTGACTGGGTACAGAAACACTCCTTCAGGGGGCACAGTGACTGGGTACAGAAACACTCCTTCAGGGAGCACAGTGACTGGGTACAGAAACACTCCTTCAGAGAGCACAGTGACTGGGTGCAGAAACACTCCTTCAGAGAGCACAGTAACTGGGTACAGAAACACTCCCTCAGAGAGCACAGTGACTGGGTACAGAAACACTCCTTCAGAGCGCACAGTGACTGGGTACAGAAACACTCCTTCAGAGGGCATAGTGACTGGGTACAGAAACACTCCTTCAGGGAGCACAGTGACTGGGTACAGAAACACTCCTTCAGAGAGCACAGTGACTGGGTACAGAAACACTCCCTCAGAGAGCACAGTGACTGGGTACAGAAACACTCCTTCAGAGAGCACAGTGACTGGGTACAGAAACACTCCTTCAGAGAGCACAGTGACTGGGTACAGAAACACTCCTTCAGAGAGCACAGTGACTGGGTACAGAAACACTCCTTCAGAGAGCACAGTGACTGGGTACAGAAACACTCCTTCAGGGAGCACAGTGACTAGGTACAGAAACACTCCTTCAGGGAGCACAGTGACTGGGTACAGAAACACTCCTTCAGAGAGCACAGTGACTAGGTACAGAAACACTCCTTCAGGGAGCACAGTGACTGGGTACAGAAACACTCCTTCATAGAGCACAGTGACTAGATACAGAAACACTCCTTCAGGGAGCACAGTGACTGGGTACAGAAACACTCCTTCAGGGGGCACAGTTACTGGGTACAGAAACACTCCTTCATAGAGCACAGTGATTGGGTACAGAAACACTCCTTCAGAGAGCACAGTGACTGGGTACAGAAACACTCCTTCAGAGAGCACAGTGACTGGGTACAGAAACACTCCTTCAGAGAGCACAGTGACTGGGTACAGAAACACTCCTTCAGAGAGCACAGTGACTAGGTACAGAAACACTCCTTCAGGGGGCACAGTGACTGGGTACAGAAACACTCCTTCAGGGAGCACAGTGACTGGGTACAGAAACACTCCTTCAGAGAGCACAGTGACTGGGTACAGAAACACTCCTTCAGAGAGCACAGTGACTGGGTACAGAAACACTCCTTCAGAGAGCACAGTGACTAGGTACAGAAACACTCCTTCAGAGAGCACAGTGACTGGGTACAGAAACACTCCTTCAGAGAGCACTGTGACTAGGTACAGAAACACTCCTTCAGGGGGCACAGTGACTGGGTACAGAAACACTCCTTCAGAGAGCACAGTGACTGGGTACAGAAACACTCCTTCAGAGAGCACAGTGACTGGGTACAGAAACACTCCTTCAGAGAGCACAGTGACTGGGTACAGAAACACTCCTTCAGAGAGCACAGTGACTGGGTACAGAAACACTCCTTCAGAGAGCACAGTGACTGGGTACAGAAACACTCCTTCAGAGAGCACAGTGACTGGGTACAGAAACACTCCTTCAGAGAGCACAGTGACTGGGTACAGAAACACTCCTTCAGAGAGCACAGTGACTAGGTACAGAAACACTCCTTCAGAGAGCACAGTGACTGGGTACAGAAACACTCCTTCAGAGAGCACTGTGACTAGGTACAGAAACACTCCTTCAGGGGGCACAGTGACTGGGTACAGAAACACTCCTTCAGAGAGCACAGTGACTGGGTACAGAAACACTCCTTCAGGGGGCACAGTTACTGGGTACAGAAACACTCCTTCATAGAGCACAGTGTCTGGGTACAGAAACACTCCTTCAGGGAGCACAGTGACTGGGTACAGAAACACTCCTTCAGGGAGCACAGTGACTGGGTACAGAAACACTCCTTCATAGAGCACAGTGACTGGGTACAGAAACACTCCTTCAGAGAGCACAGTGACTGGGTACAGAAACACTCCTTCAGGGGGCACAGTGACTGGGTACAGAAACACTCCTTCAGGGAGCACAGTGACTGGGAACAGAAACACTCCTTCAGGGGGCACAGTGACTGGGTACAGAAACACTCATTCAAGGAGCACAGTGACTTCATACAGAAACACTCCTTCAGAGAGCACAGTGACTGGGTACAGAAACACTCCTTCAGAGAGCACAGTGACTGGGTACAGAAACACTCCTTCAGGGGGCACAGTGACTGGGTACAGAAACACTCCCTCAGAGAGCACAGTGACTGGGTACAGAAACACTCCTTCAGGGAGCACAGTGACTGGGTACAGAAACACTCCTTCAGAGAGCACAGTGACTGGGTACAGAAACACTCCTTCAGGGGGCACAGTGACTGGGTACAGAAACACTCCCTCAGAGAGCACAGTGACTGGGTACAGAAACACTCCTTCATAGAGCACAGTGACTGGGTACAGAAACACTCCTTCAGAGAGCACAGTGACTCGGTACAGAAACACTCCTTCAGGGAGCACAGTGACTGGGTACAGAAACACTCCTTCAGAGAGCACAGTGACTGGGTACAGAAACACTCCTTCAGAGAGCACAGTGACTGGGTACAGAAACACTCCTTCAGGGGGCACAGTGACTGGGTACAGAAACACTCCTTCAGAGAGCACAGTGACTCGGTACAGAAACACTCCTTCAGGGAGCACAGTGACTGGGTACAGAAACACTCCTTCAGAGAGCACAGTGACTGGGTACAGAAACACTCCTTCAGGGAGCACAGTGACTGGGTACAGAAACACTCCTTCAGGGGGCACAGTGACTGGGTACAGAAACACTCCTTCAGAGAGCACAGTGACTGGGTACAGAAACACACCTTCAGAGAGCACAGTGACTGGGTACAGAAACACACCTTCAGAGAGCACAGTGACTGGGTACAGAAACACTCCTTCAGAGAGCACAGTGACTGGGTACAGAAACACACCTTCAGAGAACACAGTGACTGGGTACACAAACACTCCGTCAGAGAGCACCGTGACTGGGTACAGAAACACTCCTTCAGGGAGCACAGTGACTGGGTACAGAAACACTCCTTCAGAGAGCACAGTGACTGGGTACAGAAACACTCCTTCAGAGAGCACAGTGACTGGGTACAGAAACACTCCTTCAGGGGGCACAGTGACTGGGTACAGAAACACTCCTTCAGAGAGCACAGTGACTCGGTACAGAAACACTCCTTCAGGGAGCACAGTGACTGGGTACAGAAACACTCCTTCAGGGAGCACAGTGACTGGGTACAGAAACACTCCTTCAGAGAGCACAGTGACTGGGTACAGAAACACTCCTTCAGGGAGCACAGTGACTGGGTACAGAAACACTCCTTCAGAGAGCACAGTGACTGGGTACAGAAACACTCCTTCAGAGAGCACAGTGACTGGGTACAGAAACACTCCTTCAGGGAGCACAGTGACTGGGTACAGAAACACTCCTTCAGGGGGCACAGTGACTGGGTACAGAAACACTCCTTCAGAGAGCACAGTGACTGGGTACAGAAACACACCTTCAGAGAGCACAGTGACTGGGTACAGAAACACACCTTCAGAGAGCACAGTGACTGGGTACAGAAACACTCCTTCAGAGAGCACAGTGACTGGGTACAGAAACACTCCTTCAGGGAGCACAGTGACTGGGTACAGAAACACACCTTCAGAGAACACAGTGACTGGGTACACAAACACTCCGTCAGAGAGCACCGTGACTGGGTACAGAAACACTCCTTCAGGGAGCACAGTGACTGTGTACAGAAACACTCCTTCAGAGAGCACAGTGACTGGGTACAGAAACACTCCTTCAGAGAGCACAGTGACTGTGTACAGAAACACTCCTTCAGGGGGCACAGTGACTGGGTACAGAAACACACCTTCAGAGAGCACAGTGACTGGGTACAGAAACACACCTTCAGAGAGCACAGTGACTGGGTACAGAAACACTCCTTCAGAGAGCACAGTGACTGGGTACAGAAACACACCTTCAGAGAGCACAGTGACTGGGTACAGAAACACTCCTTCAGAGAGCACAGTGACTGGGTACAGAAACACACCTTCAGAGAGCACAGTGACTGGGTACAGAAACACTCCTTCAGAGAGCACAGTGACTGGGTACAGAAACACACCTTCAGAGAGCACAGTGACTGGGTACAGAAACACTCCTTCAGAGAGCACAGTGACTGGGTACAGAAACACTCCTTCAGAGAGCACAGTGACTGTGTACAGAAACACTCCTTCAGGGAGCACAGTGACTGGGTACAGAAACACTCCTTCAGAGAGCACAGTGACTGGGTACAGAAACACTCCTTCAGGGAGCACAGTGACTGTGTACAGAAACACTCCTTCAGGGAGCACAGTGAATGGGTACAGAAACACTCCTTCAGAGAGCACAGTGACTGGGTACAGAAACACTCCTTCAGGGAGCACAGTGACTGGGTACAGAAACACTCCTTCAGAGAGCACAGTGACTGGGTACAGAAACACTCCTTCAGAGAGCACAGTGACTGGGTACAGACACACTCCCTCAGAGAGCACAGTGACTGGGTACAGAAACACTCCTTCAGAGAGCACAGTGACTGGGTACAGAAACACTCCTTCAGAGAGCGCAGTGACTGGGTACAGAAACACTCCTTCAGGGAGCACAGTGACTGGGTACAGAAACACTCCTTCAGGGAGCACAGTGACTGGGTACAGAAACACTCCTTCAGGGGGCACAGTGACTGGGTACAGAAACACTCCTTCAGGGAGCACAGTGACTGGGTACAGAAACACTCCTTCAGGGGGCACAGTGACTGGGTACAGAAACACTCCCTCAGAGAGCACAGTGACTGGGTACAGAAACACTCCTTCAGGGAGCACAGTGACTGGGTACAGAAACACTCCTTCAGGGGGCACAGTGACTGGGTACAGAAACACTCCTTCAGGGAGCACAGTGACTGGGTACAGAAACACTCCCTCAGAGAGCACAGTGACTGGGTACAGAAACACTCCTTCAGGGGGCACAGTGACTGGGTACAGAAACACTCCTTCAGAGAGCACAGTGACTGGGTACAGAAACACTCCTTCAGGGAGCACAGTGACTGGGTACAGAAACACTCCTTCAGAGAGCACAGTGACTGGGTACAGAAACACTCCTTCAGGGGGCACAGTGACTGGGTACAGAAACACTCCTTCAGAGAGCACAGTGACTGGGTACAGAAACACTCCTTCAGAGAGCACAGTGACTGGGTACAGAAACACTCCTTCATAGAGCACAGTGACTGGGTACAGAAACACTCCTTCAGGGAGCACAGTGACTGGGTACAGAAACACTCCTTCATAGAGCACAGTGACTGGGTACAGAAACACTCCTTCATAGAGCACAGTGACTGGGTACAGAAACACTCCTTCAGGGAGCACAGTGACTGGGTACAGAAACACTCCTTCATAGAGCACAGTGACTGGGTACAGAAACACTCCTTCAGGGAGCACAGTGACTGGGTACAGAAACACTCCTTCAGGGGGCACAGTGACTGGGTACAGAAACACTCCCTCAGAGAGCACAGTGACTGGGTACAGAAACACTCCTTCAGAGAGCACAGTGACTGGGTACAGAAACACTCCTTCATAGAGCACAGTGACTGGGTACAGAAACACTCCTTCAGGGAGCACAGTGACTGGGTACAGAAACACTCCTTCAGGGGGCACAGTGACTGGGGACAGAAACACTCCTTCAGAGAGCACAGTGACTGGGTACAGAAACACTCCTTCAGGGGGCACAGTGACTGGGGACAGAAACACTCCTTCAGAGAGCACAGTGACTGGGTACAGAAACACTCCTTCAGGGGGCACAGTGACTGGGTACAGAAACACTCCATCTGAGAGCACAGTGACTGGGTACAGAAACACTCCCTCAGAGAGCACAGTGACTGAGTACAGAAACACACCTTCAGAGAGCACAGTGACTGGGTACAGAAACACTCCTTCAGAGAGCACAGTGACTGGGTACAGAAACACTCCCTCAGAGAGCACAGTGACTGAGTACAGAAACACTCCTTCAGAGAGCACAGTGACTGGGTACAGAAACACTCCCTCAGGGAGCACAGTGACTGGGTACAGAAACACTCCTTCAGAGAGCACAGTGACTGGGTACAGAAACACTCCTTCAGGGGGCACAGTGACTGGGTACAGAAACACTCCTTCAGAGAGCACTGTGACTGGGTACAGAAACACTCCTTCAGAGAGCACAGTGACTGGGTACAGAAACACTCCTTCAGGGAGTACAGTGACTGGGTACAGAAACACTCCTTCAGAGAGCACAGTGACTGGGTACAGAAACACTCCTTCAGGGGGCACAGTGACTGAGTACAGAAACACTCCTTCAGAGCGCACAGTGACTGGGTACAGAAACACTCCTTCAGGGGGCACAGTGACTGGGTACAGAAACACTCCTTCAGAGAGCACAGTGACTGGGTACAGAAACACTCCTTCAGAGAGCACAGTGACTGGGTACAGAAACACTCCTTCAGAGAGCACAGTGACTGGGTACAGAAACACTCCTTCAGGGAGCACAGTGACTGGGTACAGAAACACACCTTCAGAGAGCACAGTGACTGGGTACAGAAACACACCTTCAGAGAGCACAGTGACTGGGTACAGAAACACACCTTCAGAGAGCACAGTGACTGGGTACAGAAACACTCCTTCAGGGGGCACAGTGACTGGGTACAGAAACACTCCTTCAGGGGGCACAGTGACTGAGTACAGAAACACTCCTTCAGAGAGCACAGTGACTGGGTACAGAAACACTCCTTCAGGGGGCACAGTGACTGGGTACAGAAACACTCCTTCAGTGAGCACAGTGACTGGGTACAGAAACACTCCCTCAGGGAGCACAGTGACTGTGTACAGAAACACTCCTTCAGGGAGCACAGTGACTGTGTACAGAAACACTCCTTCAGAGAGCACAGTGACTGGATACAGAAACACTCCCTCAGAGAGCACAGTGACTGGGTACAGAAACACTCCTTCAGGGAGCACAGTGACTGGGTACAGAAACACTCCTTCAGAGAGCACAGTGACTGGGTACAGAAACACTCCTTCAGAGAGCACAGTGACTGGGTACAGAAACACTCCTTCAGAGAGCACAGTGACTGGGTACAGAAACACTCCTTCAGGGGGCACAGTGACTGGGTACAGAAACACTCCTTCAGAGAGCACAGTGACTGGGTACAGAAACACTCCTTCAGAGAGCACAGTGACTGGGTACAGAAACACTCCTTCAGAGAGCACAGTGACTGGGTACAGAAACACTCCTTCAGAGAGCACAGTGACTGGGTACAGAAACACTCCTTCAGGGGGCACAGTGACTGGGTACAGAAACACTCCTTCAGAGAGCACAGTGACTGGGTACAGAAACACTCCTTCAGGGAGCACAGTGACTGGGTACAGAAACACTCCTTCAGAGAGCACAGTGACTGGGTACAGAAACACTCCTTCAGAGAGCACAGTGACTGGGTACAGAAACACTCCTTCAGAGAGCACAGTGACTGGGTACAGAAACACTCCTTCAGAGAGTACAGTGACTGGGTACAGAAACACTCCTTCAGAGAGCACAGTGACTGGGTACAGAAACACTCCTTCAGAGAGCACAGTGACTGGGTACAGAAACACTCCTTCAGAGAGCACTGTGACTGGGTACAGAAACACTCCTTCAGAGAGCACTGTGACTGGGTACAGAAACACTCCTTCAGGGAGTACAGTGACTGGGTACAGAAACACTCCTTCAGAGAGCACAGTGACTGGGTACAGAAACACTCCTTCAGGGGGCACAGTGACTGGGTACAGAAACACTCCTTCAGAGAGCACTGTGACTGGGTACAGAAACACTCCTTCAGAGAGCACTGTGACTGGGTACAGAAACACTCCTTCAGGGAGTACAGTGACTGGGTACAGAAACACTCCTTCAGAGAGCACAGTGACTGGGTACAGAAACACTCCTTCAGGGGGCACAGTGACTGGGTACAGAAACACTCCTTCAGGGGGCACAGTGACTGGGTACAGAAACACTCCTTCAGAGAGCACAGTGACTGCGTACAGAAACACTCCTTCAGAGAGCACAGTGACTGGGTACAGAAACACTCCCTCAGAGAGCACAGTGACTGGGTACAGAAACACTCCTTCAGGGGGCACAGTGACTGGGTACAGAAACACTCCTTCAGGGGGCACAGTGACTGGGTACAGAAACACTCCTTCAGGGAGCACAGTGACTGGGTACAGAAACACTCCTTCAGAGAGCACAGTGACTGGGTACAGAAACACTCCTTCAGGGGGCACAGTGACTGGGTACAGAAACACTCCTTCAGAGGGCACAGTGACTGGGTACAGAAACACTCCTTCAGAGAGCACAGTGACTGGGTACAGAAACACTCCTTCAGAGAGCACAGTGACTGGGTACAGAAACACTCCTTCAGTGAGCACAGTGACTGGGTACAGAAACACTCCTTCAGTGAGCACAATGACTGGGTACAGAAACACTCCTTCAGGGGGCACAGTGACTGGGTACAGAAACACTCCTTCAGAGGGCACAGTGACTGGGTACAGAAACACTCCTTCAGAGAGCACAGTGACTGGGTACAGAAACACTCCTTCAGGGAGCACAGTGACTGGGTACAGAAACACTCCTTCAGAGAGCACAGTGACTGGGTACAGAAACACTCCTTCAGGGAGCACAGTGACTGGGTACAGAAACACTCCTTCAGAGAGCACAGTGACTGGGTACAGAAACACTCCTTCAGAGAGCACAGTGACTGGGTACAGAAACACTCCTTCAGGGGGCACAGTGACTGGGTACAGAAACACTCCTTCAGAGAGCACAGTGACTGGGTACAGAAACACTCCATCAGAGAGCACAGTGACTGGGTACAAAAACACTCCTTCAGAGAGCACAGTGACTGGGTACAGAAACACTCCTTCAGGGGGCACAGTGACTGGGTACAGAAACACTCCTTCAGGGAGCACAGTGACTGGGTACAGAAACACTCCTTCAGGGAACACAGTGACTGGGTACAGAAACACTCCTTCAGGGAACACAGTGACTGGGTACAGAAACACTCCTTCAGGGAGCACAGTGACTGGGTACAGAAACACTCCTTCAGGGGGCACAGTGACTGGGTACAGAAACACTCCTTCAGAGAGCACAGTGACTAGGTACAGAAACACTCCTTCAGTGAGCACAGTGACTGGGTACAGAAACACTCCTTCAGAGAGCACAGTGACTGGGTATGGGTGGAATACTTGTCACTTGTCTGTGGTTGGTATGGCTCCAACAACACTTTAGAAGCGTGACACCTTCCAGGACCATTCACCTGTTTGGTACCACATTCACAAATATTAACTTTTTCCAAAACCGATGCTCCGAACCACCATTGTGGATTATCGACAAAATGCGCTGCACTAACCTATGGGTGATCTTCCGATCGCATCTTCCACGCTCCTGGTCATTTCCACCTGGAATGAAAACAGCAGCAGTTATATGGGAGCACCTTCCCCCTTCAATGTCCCCTGCAAGCCCTTCACCGTCCCGACTCGGAAATACATCGCTGTTCATTCACTGTCGCTGGGTCAGAGTCCTGGAGTTCCCTTCCTCAGGGACGTTGTGGGACTACCCACAACAGGTGGGCTGCAGCGGTTCAATAAGGCAGCCCCCTACGCCCACCTTCTGAGAGGGGCAATTGGGACACCAATGCTAAAGAATTGTTGATCTAACCAGCAATGCCCACATCCCAGGGAAGGATTTCTGTCCTGGTATCGCTCATGCTCTATTTGTTTCCATGGTGTCACAGTCTTGGAAAGAG